>NC_057802.1:50852874-50869585 GCF_018294505.1 Triticum aestivum | reverse complement strand
GCTCCGCCGGAGGGGGCATTGATCACGGAGGGCCTCTACATCATCTCCAAGGCCTCTCCGATGAAGTGTGAGTAGTTTACCTCAGACCTTCGGGTCCATAGTTATTAGCTAGATGGCTTCTTCTCTCTTTTTGGATCTCAATACAATGTTCTCCCCCTCTCTTGTGGAGATCTATTCGATGTAATCTTCTTTTGCGGTGTGTTTGTCGAGATCCGATGAATTGTGGGTTTATGATCAAGATTATCTATGAACAATATTTGAATCTCCTCTGAATTCTTTTATGTATGATTGGTTATCTTTGCAAGTCTCTTCGAATTACCAGTTTGGTTTGGCCTACTAGATTGATCTTTCTTGCAATGGGAGAAGTGCTTAGCTTTGGGTTCAATCTTGCGGTGTCCTTTCCCAGTGACGGTAGGGGCAGCAAGGCACGTATTGTATTGTTGCCATCGAGGATAAAAAGATGGGGTTTATATCTTATTGCATGAGCTTATCCCTCTACATCATGTCATCTTTCTTAATGCGTTACTCTGTTCTTCATGAACTTAATACTCTAGATGCATGCTGGATAGCGGTCGATGTGTGGAGTAATAGTAGTAGATGCAGGCAGGAGTCGGTCTACTTGTCTCGGACGTGATGCCTATATACATGATCATACCTAGATATTCTGATAACTATGCTCAATTCTATCGATTGCTCGACAGTAATTTGTTTACCCATCGCAAATACTTATGCTATCTTGAGAGAAGCCACTAGTGAAACCTATGGCCCCCGGGTCTATTTTCCATCTTTTTAATCTTCCAATACTTAGCTATTTTTATTGCCTTTTATTTTACTTTGCATCTTTATCATAAAAATACCAAAAAATATCCTATCATCTCTATCAGATCTCACTCTCGTAAGTGACCATGAAGGGATTGACAACCCCTTTATCGCGTTGGTTGCGAGGTTCTTGTTTGTTTGTGTAGGTGCGAGGGACTCGTGCATGGCCTCCTACTGGATTGATACCTTGGTTCTCAAAAACTGAGGGAAATACTTACGCTAAATTGCTGCATCACCCTTTCCTCTTCAAGGGAAAACCAACGCAGTGCTCAAGAGGTAGCAAGAAGGATTTCTGGCGCCGTTGCCGGGCAGTCTACGCAAAAGTCAAGCCATACCAAGTACCCATCACAAACTCATCTCCCTCGCATTACATTATTTGCCATTTGCCTCTCGTTTTCCTCTCCCCCACTTCACCCTTGCCGTTTTATTCGCCCTCTCTTCCGTTCACCTCTTTTTCGCTTGTCTCATGTTGCCTATTGCCCCTATGGCCCTGCCTAGCTTTGGTGATCTTCACCTTAAAAGGTTGGAAGAGATTGAAAACAATGTCCGAAGTTTTATGACTTTATAATTTGAGCATAATAATTTCTTTAGAAACGAGCTTAAGGAACAAAAAGGCTTTATGGAGTACATGAATAAAGAGCTTGATGATATGTCTAAGGAATTTTGTGGTTTGAATTCTCAAATTGCTCATCTTGAAAAATTAATCGCTCAAGTATCGGATAAGCAGGCCACCTTAGTCAATAAGATGGCCGCCAAACCGGAAAAATTCTATGAAAATAAAGATGAAGATCTAAAAGTTATTGATGTGTCCCCTATTAAATCTTTGTTTTGCAATATGACTCTTGATAATGATGGGACTGGAGATGAATCACCTTTACCTAGAAGGCGTTCCAAAAATTCGGAGTTTTTAGATCTTGATGCAAAATTTGGTAGATGTGGGATTGAAGAAGTTCAAACTTTAGATATCAATGAACCCACTATTTTGGATTTCAAGGAATTTAATTATGATAATTGCTCTTTAATAGATTGTATTTCCTTGTTGCAATCCGTGCTAAATTATCCGCATGCTTATAGTCAAAATAAGGCTTTTACCAAACATATCGTTGAGGCTTTGATGCAATCTTATGAAGAAAAACTTGAGTTGGAAGTTTCTATCCCTAGAAAACTTTACGATGAGTGGGTACCTACTATTAAAATTAAAATTAAAGATCATGAGTATTATGCTTTGTGTGATTTGGGTGCTAGTGTTTCCACGATTCCGAAAACTTTGTGTGATTTGCTAGGTTTCCATGAACTTGATGATTGCTCTTTAAATTTGCACCTTGCGGATTCTACTATCAAAAAACCTATGGGAAGAATTAATGATGTTCTTATTGTTGCAAATAGGAATTATGTACCCGTGGATTTTATCGTTCTTGATATAGATTGCAATCCTTCATGTCCTATTATTCTTGGTAGACCTTTTCTTAGAACGATTGGGGCAATTATTGATATGAAGGAAGGGAATATTAGATTCCAATTTCCGTTGAGGAAAGGCATGGAACACTTCCCTAGAAAGAAAATAAAATTACCATATGAATCTATCATGAGAGCCACTTATGGTTTGCCTACCAAAGATGGCAACACCTAGATCTATACTTGCTTTTATGCCTAGCTAGGGGCGTTAAACGATAGCGCTTGTTGGGAGGCAACCCAATTTTATTTTAGTTTTTTTGCTTTTTGCTTCTGTTTAGGAATAAATATTTGATCTAGCCTCTGGTTAGATTTGTTTTTATGTTTTAGTTAGTGTTTGTGCCAAGTTTAACCTATAGGATCTTCTTGGATGATAGTTATTTGATCTTGCTGAAAATTCCAGAAACCTTCTGTTCACGAAAACAATTGTTAAAAATCACCAGAACGTGATAAAATATTGATTCCAATTGCAGAAGATCACTAAAAAAATTGCCTAGGTCTTCGTATTTTGGTAGATTTTTTGAGTTCCAGAAGTTTGCGTTAGTTACAGATTACTACAGACTGTTCTGTTTTTGACAGATTGTGTTTTTCGTGTGTTGTTTGCTTATTTTGATGAAACTATGGCTAGTAAAAGAGTTTATAAACCATAGGGAAGTTGGAATACAGTAAGTTTAACACCAATATAAATAATGAATGAGTTCATTACAGTACCTTGAAGTGGTGTTTTGTTTTCTTTCGCTAACGGAGCTCATGAGATTTTCTGTTAAGTTTTGTGTTGTGAAGTTGTCAAGTTTTGGGTAAAAGATTTGATGGATTATGGAACAAGGAGTGGCAAGAGCCAAAGCTTGGGGATGCCCATGGCAGCCCAAGATAATCTAAGGACACCTAAAAGCCAAAGCTTGGGGATGCCCCGGAAGGCATCCCCTCTTTCGTCTACTTCCATCAGTAACTTTACTTGGAGCTATATTTTTATTCACCACATGATATGTGTTTTGCTTGGAGCATCTTGTATTATTTGAGTCTTTGCTTTTTAGTTTACCACAATCATACTTGCTGTACACACCTTTTTAGAGAGACACACATGAATCGGAAATTGTTAGAATACTCTATGTGCTTCACTTATATCTTTTGAGCTATATAGTTTTTGCTCTAGTGCTTCACTTATATCTTTTAGAGCACGACGGTAGACTTGTTTTATAGAAACTATTTATCTCTCATGCTTCACTTATATTATTTTGTGAGTCTTGAAATAGCATGGCAATTTTCTTTAATTATAATATCATGAGAAAATTTGATACTAGATAATTGTTTTGAGATATAAAGGTGGTAATATCATAGTTGTGCTAGTTGAGTAATTGTGGAATTGAAAAATACTTGTGTTGGAGTTTGTGATTCCCGTACCATGCACGTATGGTGAACCGTTATGTAACGAAGTCAGAACATGAGGTATTTGTTGATTGTCCTCCTTTGTGTGGCGGTCAGGATCGCGCGATTGTTAACTCCTACCAACCCTTCCCCTAGGAGCATGCATAGTAGTACTTTGCTTCGAGGGCTAATAAATTTTTGCAATAAGTATATGAGTTCTTTATGACTAATGTGAGTCCATGGATTATACGCACACTTACCTTTCCGCAATTTTCTAGCCTCTTCGGTACCGTGCATTGCCCTTTCTCACCTTGAGAGTTGGCGCAAACTTCGCCGGTGCATCCAAACCCCGTGATATGATACGCTCTATCACACATAAACCTCCTTATATCCTCCTCAAAACAGCCACCATACCTACCTATTATGGCATTTCCATAGCCATTCCGAGATATATTGCCATGCAACTTTCCATCGTTTCGTTTATCATGACACCCTCCATCATTGTCATATTGCTTTGCATGATCATGTAGTGGGCATTGTATTTGTGGCAAAGCCACCATTCATAATTCTTTCATACATGTCACTCTTGATTCATTGCATATCCCGGTACACCGCCGGAGGCATTCACATAGAGTCATATCTTTGTTCTAGATATTGAGTTGTAATTCCTGAGTTGTAAGTAAATAAAAGTGTGATGATCATCATTATTAGAGCAGTGTCCCAAGTGAGGAAAGGATGATGGAGACTATGATTCCCCCACAAGTCGGGATGAGACTCCGGAATAAAAAAAAAGAGGCCATAAAAAAAGAGAAAAGGCCCAAATAAAAAAAGAGAGAAAAAGAGAGAAGGGACAATGTTACTATCCTTTTACCACACTTTTGCTTCAAAGTAGCACCGTGATCTTCATGATAGAGAGTCTCTCATTTTGTCACTTTCATATACTAGTGGGAAATTTCATTATATAACTTGGCTTGTATATTCCAATGATGGGCTTCCTCAAAATGCCCGTGGTCTTCGTGAGCAAGCAAGTTGGATGCAGCCCCACTTAGTTTCTTTTGTTTGAGCTTTCACACACTTATATCTCTAGTGCATCCGTTGCATGGCAATCCCTACTCCTTGCATTGACATCAATTGATGGGCATCTCCATAGCCCATTGATTAGCCTCGTTGATGTCAGACTTTCTCCTCTTTTTTGTCTTCCCACATTACACCTTATTCCACCATAGTGCTATATCCATGGCTTGCGCTCATGTATTGCGTAAGAGTTGAAAAGGATGAAGCGCGTTAAAAAGTATGAACCAATTGCTTGGCTAAAACCGGGGTTGTACATGATATGAATATTTTGTGTGGGGAAGATGGAGCATAGCCAGACTATATGATTTTGTAGGGATAACTTGCTTTGGCTATGTTATTTTGATAAGACATAATTTCTTGGTTAGCATGCTTGAAGTATTATTGTTTTTATGTCAACATTAAACTTTTATCTTGAATCATATTAAATCAGAACATTCGTGCCACAATAAGAAGAATTACATTGAAATTATGCTAAGTAGCACTCCACATCAAAAATTATGTTTTTATCATTTACCTACTCGAGGACGAGCAGAAATTAAGCTTGGGGATGCTTGATACGTCTCCAACGTATCTATAATTTTTTATTGTTCCATGCTACATTATATTCTGTTTTGGACATTAATGGGCTTTATTATACACTTTTGTATTATTTTTGGGAACTAACCTATTAACCAGAGGCCCAGCCCAGAATTGCTGTTTTTTTGTCCGTTTCAATGTTTCGCAGAAAAAGAATATCAAACGGAGTCCAAACGGAATGAAACCTTCGGGAACGTGATTTTCGGAACGAACGTGATCCAGAGGACTTGGAGTCTACGCAAAGCAATGAACGAGGAAGTCACGAGGTAGGGGGCGCGCCTACCCCCCTCCCAGCCCCCAGGTGCGCCCTCCACCCTCGTGGGCCCCTTGTTGCTCCACCGACGTACTTCTTCCTCCTATATATACCTACGTACCCCCAAACTACCAGAGACAGAGCCAAAACCCTATTTCCACCGCCGCAACTTTCTGTACCCATGAGATCCCATCTTGGGGCCTTTTCCGGTGCTCCGCCGGAGGGGGCATTGATCACGGAGGGCCTCTACATCATCTCCAAGGCCTCTCCAATGAAGTGTGAGTAGTTTACCTCAGACCTTCGGGTCCATAGTTATTAGCTAGATGGCTTCTTCTCTCTTTTTGGATCTCAATACAATGTTCTCCCCCTCTCTTGTGGAGATCTATTCGATGTAATCTTCTTTTGCGGTGTGTTTGTCGAGATCCGACGAATTGTGGGTTTATGATTAAGATTATCTATGAACTATATTTGAATCTCCTCTGAATTCTTTTATGTATGATTGGTTATCTTTGCAAGTCTCTTCAAATTATCAGTTTGGTTTGGCCTACTAGATTGATCTTTCTTGCAATGGGAGAAGTGCTTAGCTTTGGGTTCAATCTTGCGGTGTCCTTTCCCAGTGACAGTAGGGGCAGCAAGGCACGTATTGTATTGTTGCCATCGAGGATAAAAAGATGGGGTTTATATCATATTGCATGAGTTTATCCCTCTACATCATGTCATCTTTCTTAATGCGTTACTCTGTTCTTCATGAACTTAATACTCTAGATGCATGCTGGATAGCGGTTGATGTGTGGAGTAATAGTAGTAGATGCAGGCAGGAGTCGGTCTACTTGTCTCGGACGTGATGCCTATATACATGATCATACCTAGATATTCTCATAACTATGCTCAATTCTATCAATTGCTCGACGGTAATTTGTTTACCCATCGCAAATACTTATGCTATCTTGAGAGAAGCCACTAGTGAAACCTATGGCCCCCGGGTCTATTTTCCATCATATTAATCTTCCAATACTTAGCTATTTTTATTGCCTTTTATTTTACATTGCATCTTTATCATAAAAATACCAAAAATATTATCCTATCATCTCTATCAGATCTCACTCTCGTAAGTGACCATGAAGGGATTGACAACCCCTTTATCGCGTTGGTTGCGAGGTTCTTGTTTGTTTGTGTAGGTGCGAGGGACTCGTGCATGGCCTCCTACTGGATTGATACCTTGGTTCTCAAAAACTGAGGGAAATACTTACGCTACTTTGCTGCATCACCCTTTCCTCTTCAAGGGAAAACCAACGCAGTGCTCAAGAGGTAGCATAAGTGTTCTCCCTGAGTATGCACCGTTGCTACAGTTCGTCGTGCTGAGACACCACGTGATAATCGGGTGTGATAAGCTCTACGTTCACATACAACATGCAAGCCAGTTTTGCACACGCAGAATACTCGGGTTAAACTTGACGAGCCTAGCGTATGCAGATATGGCCTCGGAACACTGGGACCGAAAGGTCGAGCGTGAATCATATAGTAGATATGATCAACATAGTAATGTTCACCATTGAAAACTACTCCATCTCACATGATGATCGGACATGGTTTAGTTGATTTGGATCACGTGATCACTTATATGATTAGAGGGATTTCTATCTAAGTGGGAGTTCTTAAGTAATATGATTAATTGAACTTTAATTTATCATGAACTTAGTATGTGATAGTATTTTGCATGTCTATGTTGTTGTAGATCAATGGCCCGTGCTATTGTTCCTTTGAATTTTAATGCGTTCCTAGAGAAAGCTAAGTTGAAAGATGATGGTAGCAACTACACAGACTGGGTCCGTAACTTGAGGATTATCCTCATTGCTAAATGTTGCGAAGGTACAAATCAAGAAGGAGCATCAAGTTTTGATGGTTAACAAGACCACTAGTTTCAAGAAAAAGGTTAAAGGGAAGAAGGGGAACGTCAAGAAGAACGGAAAGCAAGTTTCTGCTCAACTGAAGAAGCCCAAGTCGGGACCTAAGCCTAAGACTGAGTGCTTCTACTGCAAAGGGACTGGTCACTGGAAGCGGAACTTCCCCAAGTATTTGGCGGATAAGAAGGATGGCAAAGTGAAAGGTATATTTGATATACATGTTATTGATGTGTACCTTACTAATGCATGTAGTAGCGTCTGGGTATTTGATACTAGTTCTGTTGCTCATATTTGCAACTCGAAACAGGGGCTACGGATTAAGCAAAGATTGGCTAAGGACGAGGTGACGATGCGCGTGGGACATGGTTCCAAAGTCGATGTAATCTCCGTCGGCACGCTACCTCTACATCTACCTTCGGGATTAGTTTTAGACCTGAATAATTGTTATTTGGTGTCTGCTGAAAGATCGAGGATGTCGCCTATAGGGGGGTGAATGGGCGCTCTAAAATAATTACGATTTAGGCTTGAACAAATGCGGAATAAACCTAGCGGTTAATTTGTCAAGCACAAAACCTACAACAACTAGGCTCATCTATGTGCACCAACAACTTAAGATAAGCAAGATAAACTACTAGGTGATAGCAAGATATATGACAAGAAACAATATGGCTATCACAAAGTAAGGTGCATAAGTAAAGGGCTCGGGTAAGAGATAACCGAGGCACGCGGAGACGACGATGTATCCCGAAGTTCACACCATTGCGGATGCTAATCTCCGTTTGGAGCGGTGTGGAGGCACAATGCTCCCCAAGAAGCCACTAGGGCCACCGTAATCTCCTCACACCCTCGCACAATGCAAGATGCCGTGATTCCACTAAGGGACCCTTGAGGGCGGTCACCAAACCCGTACAAATGGCAACCCTTGGGGCGGTCACCGAACCCGTACACTTTGGCAACCCTTGGGGGCGGTCACCGAAACCCGTCAAAATCCTCGGGGCGATCTCCACAACCTAATTGGAGACCCCGACGCTTGCCCGGAGCTTTACACCACAATGATTGAGCTCCGAACACCACAAACGTTGGGGCTATCTCCCCAACGACACCACGAAGCTTCACCACAATGGAATATGGCTCCGTGGTGACCTCAACCATCTAGGGCGCCCAAGCACCCAAGAGGAACAAGCTCAAGGGTACCAAGCACCCAAGAGTAATAAGCTTCTCAACTTGTAACTTCCACGTATCACCGTGGAGAACTCAAACCGATGCACCAAATGCAATGGCAAGGGCACACGGAGTGCCTAAGTCCTTCTCTCCCAAATCCCACCAAAGAAACAAACGCTAGGGAGGAAAATGAGAGGAAGAACAAAAAGGAGAACACCAAGAACTCCAAGATCTAGATCCAAGAGGTTCCCCTCACATAGAGGAGAAAGTGATTGGTGGAAATGTGGATCTAGATTTCCTCTCTCTTTTCCCTCAAAAACTAGCAAGAATCCATGGAGGGATTGAGAGTTAGCAAGCTCGAAGAAGGTCAACGATGGGGGAAGAACACGAGCTCAAAGGATTGGGTTCAATGGAGAAGAAGACCCCCTTTTATATATGGGGAAAATCCAACCGTTATGCTCACAGCCCGCACAGAGCGGTACTACCGCTCCAAGGAGCGGTACTACCGCTAGGGCGGTAGAACCCCTTCGAAAAACAACAGCGAGGAGGCGAAAGGCCAGTAGAACCGCCGGAGCGGTACTACCGCTCGTCCTCACGGTACTACCGCTCGACCTCACGGTACTACCGCTAGGGATAGCGGTACTACCGCAAATGGTAGCGGTACTACTGCTTGCGAGCGGTACTAAAAAAATACTTCTGTGCCTACTTCCGCTGAGCAAAACACAAGATTTTGGTCCGGAGCGGTACTACCGCTTAGGAGCCGCGGTAGTATAGCTCTGGAGCGGTAGTACCGCTCAGGAGCCGCGGTAGTACCGCTCTGGAGCGGTAGTAAAAATTTACATCCGCTCTAGCCGTGGTAGTACCGCTGCAGCCTTTACCAAAACAGCCACAACTTCTGCAAACGGACTCCGAATTCAATGAAACCAAGTTTGTTGGAAAGCTAACGACGTGGGCTAACACAATCTTGATAGAAATATCAATAAGAAGCAAATGAGAAAAGGTCCATAAGAAAATGGTGAGAACCCTTCCTCGGATAAGACCGGTAAAACCTCCAACACCGAAAACATCATAGAAGACGCATGCGAACTCCGTTTTCGATGAACTCAAGCTTGTCATCAAGATGACCATAAGCTCTAAGACTCACAAAGAGAACCAAACAAGAACCAAGAAACATGATGCAAAGATGCAATGGTTTGAGCTCTCTACTAACGATACGATCAAGCTACCAACTTGAGAGCCCCCCTTGATAGTACGGCAAACGATCCTATAACCCGGTCTCCCAACTACCACCATGAGAATGGTAAAATAGAAAACCTATCAAGGGTAAACCTTTGCCTTGCACATGGTCCACTTGAGCTAGATGATGACGATCTTGACTCCCTCAAGTTGGACCACCTTTCTTGATTGCGTTGGCTCGATGAAGACTAGATGATTGCTCCCCCATAGTCCACTATGGGTGAGCCACTCTTCGACACATCTTCACAAGTCCATTGACACCACAATGGATGGAAAGCTTCAAGCACTTGATCTCTTCGTGATGCTACACTTGAACTTGCACACGACAATCTTGATGACGATCACCACTTGATGTCATCCTTTCCATGGGTTGTATGATATCTTCCTCTTGACGCAAGCCCATGGACACGTATCTAACCCCACATAGAACTCTCACATAGACCATGGGTTAGTACACAAAGTGCAATGGACAAAGCTTACCATACCATGGGATCACTTGATCCCTCTCGGTACATCTTCTACGCTTTGTGAGCTAATCAACTTGATTCACTCTTGACTTAGTCTTGATCAACCTTGAATCTTTCCAACTCTCTTCATTTGGATGATGCCTTGAAGGTAAGCATGAATGATCACACAATCTTATTCTTCAAGACATGCTTGCAATAAGCTCAACTCTCACATGACCAATCTTTGGATAATTCCTTAATAGCACCTTGGTCAACACATAAACTCCTTGAAACCAACACATGGACTTCAAGAAATGCCTATCGACAAATCCTTCAAATATAACTCAATGCAACCATTAGTCCATAGAGAATGTCATCAATTACCAAAACCACACATGGGGGCACCGCATGTCCTTTCAATCCCCCCCATTTTGGTAATTGATGACAATCACTTTCAAGAGAGTTTATATAAGGAATTATGCATCACCATGCAATGCAACAACCAATAATGCATGCGAATGAGATGCAAATGCTAAGTAAACATAAACCGAAGCTTCTCCACAAAACTCTCTGAAACTTCTCCCCCATTGGCATCGATTGCCAAAATGGGCGAAAAGCTTAGAAGGCAAATATAAATTGTGGTCCTCCATAAATTGTGTATTTCTCAACAAGAGAGTGGAATGCAATACACATATCCAACGATAAATACTTGGAGGAAGACAAACTATATTGAGGCCCAAAGATTGCAAAAGAATGATATGCCGCAAGTACACAACAAAGAGAGAAACAAGCAATCAAGCAATCAAAAGATACCAATTGAAGCAAACTATCAAAAGATAACAATTGAACCAACTAGGCCAATGATCCTACGAGCCACATGAATAAAGGATATTATGATAAGAGCAAAGGAGTGATCTAAAGAAACTAGAGAATATCCCCATGATTTGTGCACACATAAGGATTTTTTGTATTAGGATACCAAGTGCACAAAATAGGATCATAGCTCCCCCAAAATCAATAGAAACTCACAACAAGTGTAAGTGAGCATATAGGAAACAAAGCCTAGCACTTGCAACAAACACATGGTTGAGCAACATGTAAAAGAGGCAACTTAAGAATAGGCTCAACCAACATGATGTGTGCGAGTCATGGCAAAGCACTTGAGAAGACTAAAACAAGGATGAGCATTAAGCATCAACATAGTCTTGGATAAATGAGATACACGGTGCATGACATTCCTTCCCACACACACCCACTAGCAAATGGGTTCACAAGCTCACTAAAAAGATAACAACAAGGCTTGTGACAACCCATGGTGAAGATAGAAGATGAAAGCCTCATCAAGACGAGGGATACCAATTAAGATGGCAAAAGCCTCATAGAGATAAGCATGAGGAAAATAATCTTCACCACACAAGAGTGCATCAAGATGCAACGAGATAAGACACGCACTCAAGGCAAAAGCTTTCACGGAGCCACCAAAGAAATAACATATGAAAGACAAGGTGGACGTGAAAGAAAGGAAATCATCTAGAGATGTAATTTCTCTCAAGTGTATAAGGTTCTAGGTAGACGAAATCATGATGATATATATCTACAAAGAAGGATGTACACCCGAAATAGTTACAACACGAAGGAACAAGATATCCAAAAGGAAGTCATAGATATACCAATAAGATATTTTCTTGGAAGCATAGCACATGGCTAGATATGGTCTTATTGTATATAAATGAATTTCTACCACACAACCATCAAAGACATCACAACTAGCAACATGAGATCATCGTTGAGATGCTTTGAGAAAGGAAACAAGCATCACAAGATGGAATGAATATCATGCCAAGATGCAACCTACACAAGGTTGAATGTAAGAAAAGAATGCATGAATAGATACTTGTTACCGAGATATTATTGGAAGGATGTAGAAGAAACCAATTGAAGGTAATAGATAGTAGTTCATTGAGCATCCTAGCTTGACTCCAATAAGCACATGGTGACACCACCTTCCTTATGAGTGAGCCGAGCATCCAATGCATCTCCAATTGTTCCTAGAACAACAACACAAACAAAATGGTACCCAAACTCATTGGGACCAAAGAGTTAGAAACACCAACAATACATAGGACAAACTCCACATAAATATGTGCATATAGATATGGAAATGAAATTCATGCACATCTCATCCAATTTGAGACTTGGTGGAGTTTCCCCTATATATTGGGTCAAAGAAAGAAAGCATGCCAAGGAAACTAAATGAAGTTAATATGCATGCTCAAGACTTTCAAGAACCGATACCAATTGAAAAAGAAAAACCAAGTGAAGAAAAGAAACCAAAAAAATAAATCATCACTTGGAGGATATCAACTGAAAGATACATCAAGGAACAAGATATCCAATGATACATGCAAAAAGAAAGATGTCAAACTTCCAAAAGAGAGAATGGTTCCAAACAAACCAAGCTCTCTACAAAGTTTCATGATGGCACAAAGTACCAAAAAGAAACGGTTTGCGTTCCACCAACACACACTTGATAAGGACCACAAGATGAGTATTTTATAGAAAATAGGATAGCTCCCCCAAGACTAGTGCATTATAGAGAATTTGCATTTGAATACAAAATGCACAAGGTGGGATCACCACTTTCACTATATCTGGAAAACACTAGACACGATCAAGAAATTAACAAGATCCACAAGTGGTATGGAAGACAAAGGGAGCTGACACAAACCTATGCAAGAGATAAGGCAAATAAAAGCAAAGGCCAATGTAAAGATGATCAATAATTTCTACCACACATAAGTGAGTACCAATTGTCAAAAGACAAGAAGTATTTGGAATTAATTCCCGTTGGTAGATAGCAAGGATATCCAACATCATCTTCACACCAAACACAAGCAAATTGCAACTTGTAGAGCTAACATGCCACCTAGTAACAAGATAATTTACAATCTCAATTCTAGGTGATAAAATCTCGAATGTACACATTTTCTAGGCTTGTAATATGCACATAGCATATTACTCCCCCATAATGTGATACCAATTAAATATAGACAAGAGGCAATTAAAAGGATCCAACAAGAGATAATTAATGGACTATTTAGAATTTGAATTTATCATGAGAAGACATACCACATAGCGACAAGATAATCTTGTAATATCAATACTAAGTGGTATTCCCCATGTACCCACCTTTATAGGATTGCGAAGTGCACAAAGCACATCACTCCCCCATAATGGGATATTCCATTAATCTCTCACAAGAGCCAACTAAGATACAACCAAGATGCACTAAGGCCCAATGAACGATACACAAGTACATGATGTGCAAACCAACATACACAAAGGAAATTTGGAGACACATCATATACAAACACATGCAAGGAACAAAACCAAAACATGCAAGGGGAAAGTAACTTTCAATGTAAGCAATTTAAGTACAAGTTACCGCAAGGAGGCACATTGGAATAAGATATAGACTTGATGATTCAATTGACTTGGCTTGAGACAATAAGAGTGATGAAGTCCCCTTAATTCTTCATAATTTAGCCAAGTCTCCAATGCCCTCCAACAACACCTATTGATCAAGTTTGAGCTAGTTGGTCCCCAACCAAGTTGGGTCCTAAGAGGTTAGTCACAATAGGCTTGGCTACCCAAATGGTTCTTATCTTGACACCACTTTGAGTACCAACAACTTTGGCAAACACATTGCCAACCTTATCCTTCCCAAGAGAATAGATATCATCAATAATAGTTGGGTTGGATAAGTTACCACTAGTGCATGATGAAGCAAGGTGGCCCTTCTCACGACATAGGTAGCAACGTCTACTCTTCACTTTCTTCTCACTTGATTTCTCAACTTGAGAAGCATTAGCTTGATTTTTCTTGGGAAGAGGCCTTTCTTCAACTTGTGGTTGAGTATCAGATTGAACTTGTGGCCGCTTCCCTTGTTGCTTGTCACTAATGGCCTTCTTCTTCAATGGGCAAGATCTAACATGATGCCCTTCAATTTTGCACTTGAAGCAAATGATCTTGGCCAAATTCTTGACTTGTTTTTGGCCCTTCTTCTTGTTTCTCTTGGACTTCTTCTTCTTATTGGAGTTGAATCCAAGTCCACCTTTGTCATTGGGGGATTTTTGCACACTCAAGATATTGTTGAGTGTGGCCTTCCCTTCATGACACTTTTCCAAGTCTTTCTTCAAAGAAGTGACTTGGGCCTTGAGTTCTTTGATTTCCTCTACATGGTTAGTCTCAACAGAAGCACTAGAGGAGGTATAAGCTTCATCGTTAGAGCAACAAGGCAAGGAAAGCAATTCATCACAAGATGTACCAATGTTATGCATGGATGAATCACGAGGACTAGCACAAGGCAATATAGCATTTTGACTAAAAGTAGTGCTAGTATCCACATGAGGCTCACTAGATGTTACCTTAGCAAGCATGGCCTCATGAGCTATCGTTAGCACATTATGGGATACTAGAAGATCATCATGAGAGCTTGTGAGCTTCACATGATTTTCTTCCAACATCCCATAATTGCTAGATAGCAACTCAAGTTGAGCCCTTAGCTCAACATTCTCCTTCAATATGGATGCTTCACGAGAGATAGAGTTAGTAGCACAAGCATCATCATTAACAACAAGAGGAGAAGACAACTTGGCTAGCTCTTTTGAATATGAAGCTTTAAGTTGAGCATGAGACTCGGTGAGTTTGATGAGCTCACTCTTAATGACCCTTGAGCCATTTTCAAGGTGCTCAAAGTCCTCAAGGAGTTTAGCATGCGCAACTTCAAGCTCCTCATTTTTAGTTTCAAAAACATTGGCCACCTCAAGAGCTCTATCACGAGATTCCCTCACTCTAGATAATTCTAGATAAAAAGTCTCCTCAAGAGATTCCTTGGTGGTTTGTCCAAGTTCAAGAGCTTGAGAGAGGTCCGCAATCTCATTAGCGTAATCATGCTCATGACCTTCCATTTTATCAATGGAGACGTCATGCTCCTCAAGACGAGATTCCAACTCATCAATATATTTCTTGCCCTCAATAGCAATAGACAACAGAGAGGTCAGCACGCCGGTCTAATCCTAAGCGCGCAGGGGTCTGGGCCCATCGCCCTATGCACACCTGCACGTTGCGAACGCGGCCGCGAGCAGACCTAGCAACCCACACGATCACGGCGGTTACGTCAAAGCGGTCCAACATGGCGCGCGCCACTCAGTCGCTGACGTCACGAAGGCTTCGGCTGATACCACGACGCCGGGATACCCATAACTACTCCCGCGTAGATGGTTAGTGCGTATAGACCAAATGGCCAGACTCAGATCAAATACCAAGATCTCGTTAAGCGTGTTAAGTATCCGCGAACGCTGTCCAGGGCCAGGCCCACCTCTCACCTAGGCGGTCTCAACCTGCCCTGTCGCTCCACCACAAAGATCCACTTGCGGGTACTCCTACGAGCCGACCCGACTTTAGTCATCACATGCGTCATGTATATAGTATATAAGTATATACCCATGATCACCGCCCAGGTGATCACGGCCCGATAGTATAGCACAGCAGACGGACAAGAATGTAGGGCCACTGATGGAAAACTAGCATCCTATACTAAGCATGTAGGATTGCAGGTAAAGGTAACAACAGTAGTAGCAAGGATAGGCTATGCATCAGGATAGGATATCGGAAAGCAGTAACATGGTACACTACTCTAATGCAAGCAGTATAGAGAAGAATAGGCGATATCTGGTGATCAAGGGGGGGGGCTTGCCTGGTTGCTCTGGCAAGTAAGAGGGGTCGTCAACTCCGTAGTCGAACTGGGCAGCAACAGTGTCGGTCTCGTAGTCTACCGGAGAGAAGAGGGGGAAGAAACAGTAAATACAATGCAAACATAAGCATGACGATGCGTGACATGACAATGAGCAGTGCGAGGTGTGTCCTAACGCGACAGTAGGTGGTACCGGCGAAGGGGGGAACATCCGGGAAAGTATTCCCGATGTTTTGCGTTTCGGACAAACGGACCGGAGGGGGAAAGTTGCGAGTTCGATAGGTTAGGGAGGTGTGGTGGACGAACGGACTGCGTATCCGGATTCGTCTCGTCGTTCTGAGCAACTTTCATGTTGAAAATATTTTAATCCGAGTTACGGATTAAAAGATATGATTTTCTAAAGATTTTATTAATTTCTGGAATTTAATTAATTATTTAAATTAATTCAAAAATGGATTTATGACATCAGCATGATGTCATGCTGACGTCAGCAGTCAACAGGGGTTGACTGGGTCAAACTGACATGTGGGTCCAGTGGGACCCACCTGTCATTCTCTATTTAGGTTAATTAGGGTTTAGCTAAATAATTACTATTTAATTAAATTAACTAATTAATTAGATTAATTTAAACAGGATTAATTAACTTAATTAATTTAGTTAATTAATTAAA
>NC_057802.1:50843581-50851563 GCF_018294505.1 Triticum aestivum | reverse complement strand
AGGGGCGGCGGGGCGAGCGCGACGGCGAGGGCCTCCTCCCGATCCAGATCGGGGGAGAGGGGGGATATTTCGGGGGGAGTGGGGGGGAACTGTCGGTGGGGAGTGGGGGGAGGAGTGGATAAGGGAGAGGAGTGGGGGCCGACCTGGGCTGGCCTGGTTGGCCCAATGGCCAGCTGGGCCGCGGTCCAGCAGGGGGGGGGCTTCTCCTCCTTTTGTTTTTGTTTGTTTGTTCTGTTTTCTTTTGTATTTTCTTTCTTTTATTTATTTTCTTTTCTGTTTTACATCATTTTAAAATAGTTAGGCATGTTCTAAAAATATGTTTTCTCCACAATAATTATCAGTGCAATATCTGGCACCCACCGAACATTTTTGTTTAAATTTTTGAAAACTTTTATTATTGACCTTAATTTGAATTTAAATTTTGAAACGGTTTCGAATCATCGCGAGGTTAACAACAGTAACCGTGGTGACGTGGCATCATTAGCGTGGGATTACTGTAGCTTAATTATCCGGGCGTTACAGCAAGGATGATCTAATGTATAACATTCCAAATTGAAAATTTGGGATGTTACAAACCTACCCCCTTAAGATGAATCTCGCCCTCGAGATTCGGGCTGGCTAGAAAATAGGCGAGAGTGGTTCTTCCGTAGATCTTCCTCTCGCTCCCAGGTGGCTTCATCTTCCGTATGGTGACTCCACTAGACTTTGCAAAACTTGATAACCTTACTGTGGGTAACTCAGCTGGCATACTCAAGAATCTTAACTGGTTTCTCCTCATAGGTCAAATCACTTTCCAGCTGAATCGCTTCCAGTGGCACTGTATCTCTCAGTGGTATCTCAGCCATCTCTGCGTGGCACTTCTTCAACTGGGAAACGTGAAATACATCATGAACTCCTGACAATGCTTCAGGCAATTCCAGCTTGTAGGCAACTTCTCCCATACGTTCCAAAACTTTGTATGGTCCGATAAAACGGGGCGCTAACTTTCCCTTAACTCCAAAGCGCTTCACTCCTCGAAGTGGTGATACTCGAAGATAAACTCTGTCTCCGACTTCGTGAACTGTCTCCTTACGTTTAGAATCCGCATAACTCTTCTGCCTGGACTGGGCTACCTTGAGCCTATCGCGAATCAACCTCACTTTCTGTTCAGACTGCTTAATCAAATCTGGTCCAAACAATTGACGGTCTCCAACATCGTCCCATAATAATGGTGTTCTACACCTCCTTTCGTACAAAGCTTCGAAAGGGGCCATCTTCAGACTAGTTTGATAACTGTTGTTGTAAGAAAACTCTGCATATGGCAAATTGTCGTCCCAACTAGATCCATAATCTAGTGCACAAGCTCTCAACATGTCTTCCAAAATCTGATTGACTCTCTCGGTCTGCCATCTGTCTGTGGGTGAAAAGCTGTACTGAATTCTAGCCTGGTTCCCAAAGTTTCATGTAACTAATTCCAAAACTTCGAGGTAAACTAGGTTCCTCTGTCTGATACAATGGTCCTCGAAACTCCATGCAAACATATGATTCTGGTCATGTATATCTTTGCCAACTTCGCACTGGTGTAGGTGGTCTTCACTGGGATGAAATGAGCTACTTTCATCAAACGGTCGACTACAACCCATATTGAGTCATAGCCTGAACGAGTCCTGGGCAATCCCGTGATAAAATCCATGCCTAGTTTATCCCACTTCCATTCGGGTATCGGCAATGGTTGTAGCAATCCCGCTGGCTTCTGATGTTCTTCCTTCACTCTCTGACATACATCACAAACTGCTACATACTCCGCAATATCCTTCTTCATTCCTGTCCACCAGAAAGTATTCTTCAAATCCAAATACATCTTGGTATTTCCTGGGTGAATCGAGTACAGTGAATCATGGGCCTCTTGCAAAATCAACTTCCTGATCTCCGGATCATTGGGCACATAAACGCGGTCCTCAAACCATAAGGTATCGTGTTCATCCTCATGAAATCCCTTGGCTTTTCCTTTGCTCAACTTTTCCTTTATCTCTTCAATCTCCTTGTCTGTCTTCTGAGCTTCTCTGATCTTTTCCATCAAGGTAGACTGAATCTCCAATGTTGCTAAATAGCCTCTTGGGACTATCTCCAAACATAGCTCGCGAAGGTCCTCGGCTAACTCCTGAGGTAACTCTCCTGTCATGAGGGTGTTGGCATGGCTCTTGCGGCTCAACGCGTCTGCTACTACGTTAGCCTTCCCTGGGTGATAATGCAATCTCATATCATAGTCCTTAATAAGCTCCAACCATCTCCTTTGCCTGAGGTTTAACTCCTTCTGCGTGAAAATGTACTTCAAACTCTTGTGATCCGTGTACACCTCACAATGGTTTCCGATGAGGAAATGTCTCCATGTCTTCAACGCATGCACTACGGCTGCTAACCCCAAATCATGCGTGGCATAATTCTTCTCATGGGGTTTAAGTTGTCGTGAAGCATATGACACAACTCTTCCTTCCTGCATAAGCACTGCTCCAAGTCCTCGACGAGAAGCGTCGCAATAAACTTCATAATCCTTGCGTTGATCTGGCAGGATCAACACTGGTGATGTAACCAATCGTTTCTTCAACTCTTGGAAACTAGCTTCACATTCCTCAGTCCAATTGAACTTGGTGTCCTTCTTCAATAGCTCGGTCATGGGTTTTGCAATCTTTGAGAAATTCTCAATAAACCTCCGGTAGTATCCTGCAAGTCCAAGGAAACTCCGGATCTCTCCAACTGACGTGGGTGATTCCCAACTTGTTACTGTGTCAACTTTGGCGGGGTCTACTGCTATTCCTTCTCCGGATATAACATGTCCGAGGAATCCAACTTCCTTCAGCCAAAATTCACATTTGCTGAACTTGGCATATAACTGATGTTCTCTGAGCTTCTCAAGTACCAAACGTAAATGCTCCTTATGCTCTTCTTCATTCTTGGAATAGACTAAAATATCGTCAATGAACACCACGACGAACTTATCCAAAAACTCCATAAACACTTTGTTCATCAGGTTCATGAAATAGGCAGGTGCGTTAGTCAGACCAAATGACATAACGGTATACTCATATAGCCCATATCTGGTGGTAAAAGCCGTCTTAGGTATATCCTGCTCTCGAATCTTTAACTGATGGTATCCTGATCGTAGATCGATCTTGGAAAATACCTTAGCTCCTTGTAAGCGGTCAAACAAATCATTGATCATCGGCAGTGGGTACTTGTTTTTGATGGTCACTTCATTCAATCCACGGTAATCAACAACCATCCTCAACGATCCATCTTTCTTCTCCACTAGAAGTACTGGTGATCCCCAAGGTGACGAACTTGGGTGAATATATCCTTTATCCAATAACTCCTTAATCTGCTTCTTAATCTCCTCCAAATCCTTTGCGGGCATCCTGTATGGTCTCTTAGATATTGGCCCTGTGCCTGGTAAAAGTTCAATCAAGAACTCAATGTCTCTATCCGGTGGCATGCCTGGCAACTCTTCTGGAAATACATCCGGGTAATCCTTCACCACTGGTACTTCCTCCTGTACAACTCCTGATAAGGAATTCACTTGAATCCTCTTCGGCATATGCCGGGATACATACTTAATCCTTCTTCCTTCTGGGGTGGTAAGCAAAATCGACTTACTGGCGCACTCAATGTTCCCTTCATACTTTGATAACCAATCCATGCCTAATATCACATCCAATCCTTGCGATTCCAAGATTATTAGGTCTGAGGGAAACAGGTAGTTACCAATCCTTAATGGTAACCATTCACACCATAAACTAGCCATATATTCTGCTCCTGGCGAGGTTACTAACATGGGTGACCTAAGGGCTTGGGTTGGCAGTTTATACTTATCCACAAATCCCCTTGATATGTATGAATGCGATGCACCAGTATCAAAAAGAACGAGTGCAGTAAATGACTTAACCATAAACTTACCTATTACTGCATCAGGCTGTGCTTCAACCTCTTCCACGCTCACGTGGTTCACATGTCCTTTATTGAAAGGGTTCGGCTTCTTCCCAGAGCTTCCATTGCCATTTCCATTCTGGGCTTCAGGACAATCAGTTGCATAATGTCCAGTCTTCTGGCACTTGAAACAAGTAATGTGGCTTAGATCCCTCTTGGCTGGGGTAGATGGGGTATTACGGTTCTGTCCGTTGCTTCCTCCATTCCCATTACCATTCTTGGAGCCATTACGGTTGTGCGAACTACCTCCTCCATGGGTATGCTGAAACTGTCCTCCCGGTTTCGGGGTAAAACGTGGCTTCTGCTGGGCTCCAGAATTATACTTCCCTTGTCCATACTTCCTCTTACGGTTTTCAATCTGCTGTTGCTTCCCTTCAATCATGAGCGCTCTATCTACCAACTCCTCGTAGTTGTTGAAGGTTGCTACCATTAGCTGCATGCTCAGCTCATCATTCAATCCTTCGAGAAACTTCTCCTGCTTGGCTGCATCTGTAGCAACGTCATCTGGTGCATAACGAGCTAACTTACTGAAATCCTCCACATACTGGCCTACGGTGCATCCTCCTTGGCGTAGGTTACGAAACTCACGCTTCTTCATGGCCATAGCTCCTGCTGAAACATGGGTTGTACGAAAAGCTTGCTGAAACTGGTCCCATGTGACAGTGTCAATAGGGTGTGTGGCTGTGTAATTCTCCCACCATGATGATGCGGGTCCATCAAGCTGATGTGCGGCAAAACGCACTCTTTCCGCATCTGTGCATCCTGCAGTGGCCAACTCCCTTCCAACTTTGCGGAGCCAATCATCTGCAACAATCGGCTCGGTGCTACTGGAAAACACCGACGGATTTAGCCTCAAGAAACGGGCTAAGTGATCAACAGGTGGTGGTGGTGGGTTGTTGTTGTTGTCGCCTTGGTTCTGTACTAACACTTGCATCAGGCATTCTGTTGCAGAATCAACTGGGTGATCTCCGGTGGGAAAACAAATCCGGTGTCGCGTCTCGGAGGCATCTGATAGGTTAGAAAAGATGAGAGTTTAGAATAGAATGAGGTCTAGAGAGAAAACACTACCCATATGCTCATGAGACAAATACAATCAATAGCACTCAATCAATTCAAACAAGGCATACAATCGATCTATCTAGCATTACAAAAGTGCTTGAACTATACTATATGAATGGGGAAAAACTACTACTGATATGGTGGTCTACTAGAAATTCTGATTAGTTGAAGACTCCATGATATCTGCTCCAGCTTCATCAACAAAGTCATCTTCACTGGGGTCCGAGTCGGTGTCGTCGATGATGATGTAGTTATCCGGGCAAGCGCATTCATCATCTTCTGCTTTTGGCACTGGATTTCCCATGAATACTCCAATCTTCTTCTCCAGGTCGTCATTCTTCCCTACTAGTGCGACAATTTCCTCCAAATAATCCTCGCGTGTAGCCTTGAGTTCTTCCTCCAGCTCCTTGATCTTCGTCAATGCCTTCTTCAGATCTATCTTGTCTGAGCACATCTGGTTCTCCTGGCGACGAATATGTTGGTTTTGCTCCTGGATGAAAGCTGCAATTGATCCATCCTTCTTGGTGCTGATCATCTCCCATTGCTCGTCTCGGCGTCCACGAATCTGATAAATAGTATCCTTAAGCTCCCTGTGGTAGACTTCTCCAATGCGCCCCATAGCGATGTGGGCTGCCATACTCTTCCCTAAACTCCAGGTTGGTGCTTCAAAAGACAACTTTATAGGCTCAGTGACTGGCGCAATCGTCCTTCCTGGAACTTGAACTTGAATCTTCCAGCTCTCCTCTTCTGGTAATGTGGCGTTGTAGGTTCCGGTGATGCTTGGTATTCCTATGTTCAAGTACTTGGTGACTTCCTTCAAGTGCCGTCCAAAAGGTGTATCTTCTTCTGGTCGCATGAACTTGCTCCTTGCATCCACCATTCCTAAAAGAGTAGAAAGTGGAGAGGGGTCAGAAATGAGAAGAGAGAAGTGTTCTAGGGTTTAAGCTTAGTGGTCGTGTCCTACAGTCAGCGTGTGCTCTGATACCACCTTTGTAGCGACCAGACCTCAAACAGTCTGTGCTGCTGTGCACCAGTGTCATCCCTGGATCAGTAATGCTGACACGCACAGTACAAATGGAGGATTTATAACAGAGTAGCAATCACACACTTATTACAACGAATATCTCAAAAGAGAATAAGTATGATAAATATGGCTTAAGGCCATCTAAATACGATAACAGCGGAAGGCTTGGAAGATAAGTGAGTCCATCAACTCCAACAGCATCACTGAGTATAAGATCATGACCTAAGGCACCTTACTCGTCGTCTGAAAAGTCTGCAACATGAAACGTTGCAGCCCGAAAATGGGCCAGCACATGGAATATGCTGGCAATGTAACACATAGAGAATAACGAACATAGTAAAGCTATACTACATGCATATATGGCTGGTGGAAAGCTCTATGGTTACAGTTTTGCGGAAAGCCAATTTTTCCCTACTGCAAAGGAATAAATTTTATTTAACTATCATGGTGGTTGTTAAACATTGAGAAGGTACCTCCAACTCAATCCCAATTAAGTATCATCATTAACCCAACAAAATTAATTAAAGTAACATGATGATGAGATTCACATGATAATCCAGGTACTAGATACTCAAGTTGTCCATAACCGGGGACACGGCTAACCATGATTAGTTTGTACACTCTGCAGAGGTTTGTGCACTTTTCCCCACAAGACTCGATCGCCTCCGCTTGGTTCTCCCACTGCATGATGTTTGAGAAACGGATGACCGAGACACAGTCTTTCAGAAGCGTTAACTCTCTACTCTGGGTAGACCGTACCACCTACATCCCCTACATCTGCTAGTCTACCTCTTCAAGAGCTCACACAACTTAATCAACTATGCCAGAGCCCATAATAGCTTGTGGCTGCACACGGAAGTTTCTAGCATGAATAATCTCATGATCCCTTTGAGCCTGGGTGGCAGTCCATAGGATGATCACACGGGTACTCCGGGATATCCAAAAATACAGGCAGCACTGGGTTCTCCAGGTACCTCAATCCACCCAGATGTGAGTTTTAGTTGCCACCTTAAGTAAACCATTACTTAACAATCTCACATCTGTCATGAATACTCTCAAACCCAATCCACGTCTACGAGCATAGCATAGCAATATAAGCAAACGTAAAAGTAACTCCCAAGGGTTTGATAAATAAAACAGGTAATAGGTACTACCTCAACTACTTCCCAATACCCACAGTTTAATTAGATCCTAACCATGCAGTGTTTGAGGATTGATCTAATGCAATAAAAACTGGGTATGGAAAAGTATGATCAAAGTGTTACTTGCCTTGCTGATGATCCGCGTAACCTAGAGATTCGAAGTAACAAGCGGCGCACTCCGGGTACTCTATCGCAAACAAACAAGCAAACAATAAGTACTCATCTAATGCACAGGTAAAACTCGAATAAAAGATCCAACCAGAAAGTTCAACTTAAGAACTCCGGTTTGCAAAAAGAATCAAACCGAACGAAGCAACGAAAGTCAAACGGCGAAAGAAACAAGCTTCGTTTACTAATCTGGATCTAGGTCAAATTTTACAGTAGCAAAAACTTGTTTGAGTAGGTTAAACGGAAAGAGAATTTCGAGACGAAACTCTAGGCGCTTGAATCGCCTGATTCCGATAAACGAGCGAAAAGTTAAACGAAAACGAAGTTCTGATCGGAAATCGAGATCTGGAATAATCGCGGAAAAATCCGACGAAAAAGAAAACTGACGAATAGCTAAACGAACAAACGTTCGTTAACAGCGACAATCCGACGAACACGTTCGTTAAAACGAACGGGTCGGTGAACGTTCACTAAATAATAAAACCAAAAAAAATAAACCGATCTGAAAAAAACGAAAACTAGGGTTTAAAAAAATAAACCGAATCGGTTCTAAAAAAAACCAGACTCGGGCGGCGGCGGCTCGTCTACCTCGACGGCAGCTCCGGCGGGACTCCGGCGGGGCGGCAGGG
>NC_057802.1:50839849-50843038 GCF_018294505.1 Triticum aestivum | reverse complement strand
TTTAAGACGGGGGGGAGGGGTGGCATGGAGGAGGGGGCAAGGCGGCGGCGGCGGCGTGTCCGAGCGGGACTCGGACGGCGGCGGCGTCGTGCGTGCGAGGGAGACGACGGGAGGTGGGCCGGCCTGGCTCGGCTGGGCGTCGGCCCGGTCGGGCGCGGGTTTTTTTAAATATTCCGCCGAATAAAAAAACGCAGAAAAATAAATAAAAATCCAAAAATGATAAAACAAATTTTCCCCGTCTAATTAAAAAATTAGAACAAGGTGAACATTTTTTTGACCCAAAATGCAGTTTTGAAAACGTGCAATTTTTTTTAATGCAAGAAAAATTGTAAATAAAATCCGAATAAAGTCCAATATATGATTTTAATATTTTTCCTCCAATATTTCAATTCTTTTGGAGAAGTCATATTTTCTCCTCTCATTTATTTTAATATGAAATATTTTTCGGAGAGAAAAATAACTAAAACCAAAAATCCTCGTTTTATTATTTGAAAAAAATGAAATATGAAAAATCGGGAAAATCCCCAACTCTCTCCGAGGGTCCTTGAGTTGCTTAGGATTTATCGAGGATTTGCCAAAATGCAATAAAATATGCTATGCAAGTGTGACGCCCCCGATTTGACCGTACACTAATCATGCACGCAAATGTGTACGATCAAGATCAGGGACTCACGGGAAGATATCACAACACAACTCTACAACATAAATAAGTCATACAAGCATCATAATACAAACCAGGGGCCTCGAGGGCTCGAATACAAGTGCTCGATCATAGACGAGTCAGTGGAAGCAACAAAATCTGAGTACAGACATAAGTTAAACAAGTTTGCCTTAAGAAGGCTAGCACAAACTGGGATACAGATCGAACGAGGCGCAGGCCTCCTGCCTGGGATCCTCCTAACTACTCATGGTCGTCGTCAGCGGCCTGCACGTAGTAGTAGGCACCTCCAGTGTCGTAGGTGTCGTCGTCGACGGCGGCGTCTGGCTCCTGGACTCCAGCATCTGGTTGCGACAACCAGATAGAAAG
The DNA here is from genome assembly GCF_018294505.1 of Triticum aestivum. NCBI lineage: Eukaryota > Viridiplantae > Streptophyta > Magnoliopsida > Poales > Poaceae > Triticum > Triticum aestivum. Next base: position 50,842,011 of record NC_057802.1, on the reverse strand, counting down.
GAAAGGGGAAAAGAGGGAGGGAAGCAACCGTGAGTACTCATCCAAAGTACTCGCAAGCAAGGAGCTACACTACATATGCATGGGTATATGTGTAAAGGGGCATATCAGTGGACTGAACTGCAGAATGCAAGGATAAAAGGGGGATAGCTAGTCCTGTCGAAGACTACGCTTCTGTCCATCTCCATCTTGTAGCATGTAGAAGAGAGTAGATTGAAGTCCTCCAAGTAGCATCGCATCGCATAGCATAATCCTACCCGGCGATCCCCTCCTCGTCGCCCTGTTAGAGAGCGATCACCGGGTTGTATCTGGCACTTGGAAGGGTGTATTTTATTCAGTGTCCAGTTCTAGTTGTCATAAGGTCAAGGTACAACTCCGGGTCGTCCTTTTACCGAGGGACACGGCTATTCGAATAGATAAACTTCCCTGCAGGGGTGCACCACATAACCCAACACGCTCGATCCCATTTGGCCGGACACACTTTTCTGGGTCATGCCCAGCCTCGTAAGATCAACGCGTCGCAGCCCCACCTAAGCACAACAGAGAGGTCAGCACGCCGGTCTAATCCTAAGCGCGCAGGGGTCTGGGCCCCTCGCCCTATGCAGAACTGCACGTTGCGAACGCGGCCGCAAGCAGACCTAGCAACCCACACGATCACGGCGGTTACGTCAAAGCGGTCCAACACGGCACGCGCCACTCAGTCGCTGACGTCACGAAGGCTTCGGCTGATACCACGACGCCGGGATACCCATAACTACTCCCGCGTAGATGGTTAGTGCGTATAGACCAAATGGCCAGACTCAGATCAAATACCAAGATCTTGTTAAGCGTGTTAAGTATCCGCGAACGCCGTCCAGGGCCAGGCCCACCTCTCACCTAGGCGGTCTCAACCTGCCCTGTCGCTCCACCACAAAGATCCACTTGCGGGTACTCCTACGAGCCGACCCGACTTTAGTCATCACATGCGTCATGTATATAGTATATAAGTATATACCCGTGATCACCGCCCAGGTGATCACGGCCCGATAGTATAGCACAGCAGACGGACAAGAATGTAGGGCCACTGATGGAAAACTAGCATCCTATACTAAGCATGTAGGATTGCAGGTAAAGGTAACAACAGTAGTAGCAAGGATAGGCTATGCATCGGGATAGGATATCGGAAAGCAGTAACATGCTACACTACTCTAATGCAAGCAGTATAGAGAAGAATAGGCGATATCTGGTGATCAAGGGGGGCTTGCCTGGTTGCTCTGGCAAGTAGGAGGGGTCGTCAACTCCGTAGTCGAACTGGGCAGCAACAGTGTCGGTCTCGTAGTCTACCGGAGAGAAGAGGGGGAAGAAACAGTAAATACAATGCAAACATAAGCATGACGATGCGTGACATGACAATGAGCAGTGCGAGGTGTGTCCTAACGAGACAGTTGGTGGTACCGGCGAAGGGGGGGAACATCCGGGAAAGTATTCCCGATGTTTTGCGTGTCCGACAAACGGACCGGAGGGGGAAAGTTGCGAGTTCGATAGGTTAGGGAGGTGTGCTGGACGAACGGACTGCGTATCCGGATTCGTCTTGTCGTTCTGAGCAACTTTCATGTTGAAAATATTTTAATCCGAGTTACGGATTAAAAGATATGATTTTCTAAAGATTTTATTAATTTCTGGAATTTAATTAATTATTTAAATTAATTCGAAAATGGATTTATGACATCAGCATGATGGCATGCTGACATCAGCAGTCAACAGGGGTTGACTGGGTCAAACTGACATGTGGGTCCAGTGGGACCCACCTGTCATTCTCTGTTTAGGTTAATTAGGGTTTAGCTAAATAATTACTGTTTAATTAAATTAACTAATTAATTAGATTAATTTAAATAGGATTAATTAACTTAATTAATTTTAGTTAATTAATTAATTAAATTTATTTTTATTATTTATTTTTATTTATATATTTATTAATATTTATTAAGTAATTTATTATTTTTATTATTATTATATTTTTCATTTCATTTATTATTATTATTATTTTTAATTCGTTCTGGGGCTGGGCCCCTTTGTTCAGTGGCACAGAGGCCATACAGGGGTGCGGGCGATGGGGGTGCGGGTACCCGCCCGCATGGCCACGGGCGTGCGGGCGCTGGAGCCGAGCGGGGCGGATGGGCACCGAC
>NC_057802.1:50830117-50839047 GCF_018294505.1 Triticum aestivum | reverse complement strand
GGCCTCCTCCCGATCCAGATCGGGGGAGAGGGGGATATTTCGGGGGGAGTGGGGGGAGCTGTCGGTGGGGAGTGGGGGGAGGAGTGGATAAGGGAGAGGAGTGGGGGCCGACCTGGGCCGGCCTGGTTGGCCCAATGGCCAGCTGGGCCGCGGTCCAGCAGGGGGGGCTTCTCCTCCTTTTGTTTTTTTTGTTTGTTCTGTTTTCTTTTGTATTTTCTTTCTTTTTTTTTTCTGTTTTACATCATTTTAAAATAGTTAGGCATTTTCTAAAAATATGTTTTCTCCACAATAATTATCAGTGCAATATCTGGCACCCACCAAACATTTTTGTTTAAATTTTTGAAAACTTTTATTATTGACCTTAATTTGAATTTAAATTTTGAAACGGTTTCGAATCATCGCGAGGTTAACAACAGTAACCGTAGTGACGTGGCATCATTAGCGTGGGATTACTGTAGCTTAATTATCCGGGCGTTACAAATCTCCTCCACTACAAGAAATCTCGTCCCGAGATTTAGGAGGTAGAAGGAAACAGTGCGGGGTATTCTTCGCGCAGACGATCCTCTCGTTCCCAAGTGGCCTCATCTTCAGAATGGTGCGACCACTGGACCTTGAGAAACTTGATCGCCTTCTGACGTGTGCGGCGTTCAGCTTGGTCGAGAATGCGGACCAGATGCTCCTTATAGGAGAGGTCCTGCTGCAATTCGAGCACTTCATGATCCACTGCTCGGATTGGGTCCTTGAAGCAACGGCGGAGCTGTGACACATGGAACACATCGTGAACCTGAGAAAGGTTCGGTGGAAGTTCCAGTTGGTATGCCACTTTTCCACGCCTTTCAAGAATAATGAATGGGCCAATATATCGAGGAGCTAGTTTGCCCTTGATTCCGAAGCGGTGAGCACCCTTCATTGGTGTGACTCGAAGATAAGCCTTTTCGCCAGGTTGATAGACCATGTCTTTATGATGACGGTCATACTGACTCTTCTGACGTGACTGAGCAGTCTTGAGATTCTCACGGATAATGCGGACTTGTTCTTCGGCATCTTGGATAATATCCGGACCGAAGAGTGGACGTTCCCTAGTTTCTGACCAGTTCAGAGGGGTTTGGCACTTTCGTCCATATAACACTTCGAAGGGGGCCATCTTCGGACTAGCTTGATAGCTATTATTATAAGAGAACTCAGCATACGGGAGAGATTCCTCCCATTTCTTGCCGAAGGAAATAACACAAGCTCGAAGCATGTCTTCGAGAACTTGGTTGACACGTTCAACTTGTCCTTGCGACTGAGGATGAAATGCAGTACTGAATAACAGATGAGTTCCCATAGCTTCTTGGAAACTTGCCCAGAATCTTGAAGTGAATAAGCTGCCATGGTCTGAACTGATAACCAATGGAATACCGTGGAGTGAAACAATCCTGGACATATAGAGCGTTGCCAACTGGCTAGCAGTGATCGTTTCTTTGACCGCCAGAAAATGTGCAACTTTGGAAAGCCGGTCAATGACAACAAGAATAGCATCATTACCTTTCTGTGATTTGGGAAATCCAGTGACGAAGTCCATCTCAACATGGTCCCATTTCCATTCAGGAATAGAGATAGGTTGCAGAGTTCCAGCAGGCCTTTGATGTTCTGCTTTGATACGACGGCAGACGTCACACTCAGCGACATAACGAGCAATGTCTTGCTTCATATTAGACCACCAGAATCTCTGACGGATGTCTTGGTACATCTTTGTACTACCAGGATGGATACATAGAGGCGTATCATGAGCTGCTTTCATAACTTCCTGTGTCATATCCAGGTTTTTCTCTGCACATGGCACCACTAGGCGGCCCTTGAAGTATAAGGTGCCATCTTCAGCAATAGTGAACAATGAGGGCTTTCCTTCTGCGAGGTAGCGCTTAATCTTGTGGGCTTCAGAGTCATACTTCTGTAGCCTTTTGATGCTGTCCTCGAGATCTGGTTTAGCAACTAGGGTATTGAGGGAACCCTGGGTAACAACGTGGAGGTTCACCTTGCCAAACTCCTTAGGAGGGGGAGCGAGTGCACCCGAAGGAACAATATGGAGGTTCAGCTTCCTGAATTCTTCAACAAGCGAGGGCTGAACTTTGTGAACCTGGAGGTGGTTGCAGTAAGACTTGCGGCTCAAGGCATCAGCCATTACATTAGCCTTGCCTGGCGTATAGGAAATACCCAAGTCAAAGTCTGCAACAAGCTCCATCCATCTCTGCTGACGGAGGTTCAGGTCTGGCTGAGTAAACAGATACTTCAGACTTTGGTGGTCAGTGAAGATCTCGCAACGATTACCGAGAAGGTAATGTCGCCACTGCTTCAGCGCATGAATGACAGCAGCAAGTTCGAGGTCGTGAACTGGGTAGTTCTCTTCGTGAGGGCGCAATTGCCGAGAGGCATAAGCAATCACTTTGCGGTCTTGCATTAGGACACAGCCTAATCCTTGACGGGAAGCGTCGTAGTAAATGACGAAGTCCTTCTTAGTATCAGGTGGAGCTAGAACTGGGGCAGAAGTCAACTTGTCTTTGAGTGCCTGGAAACTTTCCTGACATTTGTCTGTCCATTGGAACTTAACGCCCTTATGCAACAGGTTAGTCAGAGGCCTGGCGATCTTAGAGAAGTTCTCGACAAATTGACGGCAATAGCTGGCGAGACCAAGAAAACTTCTGACTTGCTTAACGTTCTTGGGAGGAGTCCAATCAAGAATAGCCTGAACTCGCTCGGGGTTGACGGCAATACCATCCTTAGAGATGACATGCCCAAGATAGGTTACTTCCGGTAGCCAGAATTCACATTTGGAGAACTTGGCATATAGTTGATGCTCTCGTAGCTTTTCCAGCACAAGTCGAAGATGTTCAGCATGTTCTTCTTCGTTCTTGGAAAATACCAGGATATCATCCAGATAAACCACGACGAACTTGTCGAGGTAATCCATGAATATATAGTTCATCAGACGAGAGAAGGTGGCTGGAGCATTGGTTAAACCGAAGGACATGACGGTGTACTCATATGAACCATATCGAGTCACGAAGGCGATCTTTGGGATATCCTCTTCGCGAACACGGATCTGGTGGTAACCCAACCTCAAGTCGAGCTTAGAGAACACTGACGAACCCGCCAGTTGATCATACAGATCATTGATCCGAGGAAGAGGGTATTTATTCTGAATGGTAGCTTGGTTTGTAGGACGGTAGTCTTGAACCAATCGGTTTGTCCCATCCTTCTTCTTGACAAAGAGAGAAGGTGCTCCCCAAGGAGAGCAACTTGGGCGAATGAATCCTTTGCGAAGAGAATTGTCGATTTCCTCCTTAAGCTCAAGGAGTTCATGCGGCGGCATCTTGTAGGGTCGCTTGGCTATAGGAGTGGTGCCTGGTTTCAAGTCGATGATGAATTCGACAGCTCTAGCAGGGGGAATCCCTGGAAGTTCTTCAGGGAAGACGTCGAGGAATTCACGCACGACGGGAATGTTTTCAATGCCCTCGAGTGGTGCAGCGTTCAATGCATTCAATGCATAGAGCCTTGCCTCGGCATTTTGCACCAGATGGGCTTGGTAAGTAACTATCTCATCTGAAGGGTGTAGCAGATGGACGGTCTTAGTGGTGCAAACGATTGAAGCAGTATGCGCTTTTAACCAATTCATTCCCAGAATGAGATCAATGCTACATGACTTCAGTACGATGGGGGAGACAAGAAATTCCAGTCCTTCAATTTCAACAGGAACGTCGTGACTAACCATAGAGGTTTGACATTGGCCCGCAGGGGTGTGTACCACTAGCGGAGTGTTCATCTCTTCGTATTTAATGCCATGCAGGAATGCAAATTCTGCTGATATGAATGAATGGGATGCTCCTGTATCAAATAAAACGGATGCTGGTACTGAATTTACGAGGAGTGTACCCATCACAGTAGCAGGCTGGTCTTGAGCTTCGTTGAGATCAACGTGGTTGGCATGAGCACGACCATAAGACTTAGCATTGTTGTTGTGGGGCTGGTTGTTACCACGGCCAGCTGCTGGAAGGGCCAGTTGATTCTGGTTCTGATAGCAGTTCCTGGCAAAGTGACCCGGTTGACCACACTTGAAGCACAGACCATTATCGGGAGTGGGAACAGGAGCCCCAGGTGGGGGAGCTGGTAGCTTTGACTGCCTAGATAGTGGAGGAGGCAGACGCGGTGCAGCATAAGATTTCCTTGGAGCAGGTGCATTTGGACGGTACATGCTGTTCGGGATCCATATCTTTCGCTTCTGCGAGGGCGGGCCCGAAGATGAGCCCGTGTCACGGTTGCGCCTCTGAGAGCTCTGGTATTCCTGCAGACCAGTCTCGACATTGATGGCCTTATTCACCAAGGTGGCGAAATCGGCGATGTCATGCACTAGAAGTGCCAGCTTGATGTCAGCCTGGAGGCCATCACGGAACTTCTCATGTCTGCGTGCATCAGTTGCAATGTCCTCCTCAGCATAGCGAGACAAGTCAGAAACTCCCGCTGATAAGCTTCAACAGTTTTGTTGCCTTGGGTGAGGTTGCGGAACTCACGCTTCTTACGGTCCATGACTCCTTGAGGAATGAAGCGGGCACGGAAAGCAGCTTGGAAGTCTGGCCAGGTGATGATTGTTCCAGCTGGCAGAGTACGCCTGTGGCTGTCCCACCATTGAGCTGCGGGTCCCTTCAGAAAGAAGGAAGCAAAGTTGACATAGCTGGCAGGGGCTACATTGGCAGACTCCATCTCATAGGTGATGTCACGAAGCCAGTCATCAGCATCCAGAGGTTGAGTTGAGCTGCGGTACACAGTTGGGTTCAGGCGCATGAAATCCTGCAGAGTTACTGGGGTTGGTTGCTGGTCCATATTGGGGCGAGGAAACTGAGCCATCATATTTTCCATGAATTGGCGGTTCAGTTCGAACTGTTGGATCATACCAGCCATGTACTCAGGTGGTGGTGGGGCATTGCCACCACGACCACGACCACCTGGTCTAACTATCCTGCTAATATATAACAGGGGTAGTTCAGCATTGAGAAAATTTGCAAAGACAAGAATCATTCATGATGAAACATGCATAATGAAAGGAGCACGATAGCTACTACATAGTAGTCGGCATAACTTACAAAAGGGGTCATGCATAGAGTTCAGTACATAGAGTTCAGTACATAGACTAAAACATCATAGGCGGCACACAGGCTCGCGGCGAATGCATCTAACTCTACAAGCAAGCCTACATCAGTCCCAAGAGGTACTGTGGAGGTAATCGTAGCCCGACAGCTGGTAGTGAGGCAACGGATAACCCTCCACGTCAGCAGACTGGGGGCCGCGGATACTCAGGTGTAGAGCCCGATGCTCAGGTGGCAGAAGAGGACCAAGTGCGGGAGAGTAGCCTCCCACCTCTGGCCAACCGACACCGTGGGGCATCACGGTCCTGGCTGGGTAGATCGCAGTACGCGGTAGCTATCCAGTTCGGACAAAGGGGTGTAGCAGCGTCAGAGCGCGGTAAAGGTGCTGACGGGTGGTGTACATCTCGTGGCGAAGAGCTCGGTTAGCTCGATCCAGCCCATCAGCATGCAGAACCAGGTTCTGATGGTAGAAGGGCTCTCGGGTGACAGTCGAGTAGGCAGCAGTCTAGTATCCCTCCGCACCAACATCAGATGCGATAGCAATGTGCCTGAAGGGGGAGGTGTCCAACTCCCGATACTCTCCACGAAGACGTGTCAGGGCAGCATAGGCAACATCGTGGACAGCCATATCGATGGTCACACCAACACCATGTGCGGTGTGCAGCACAGTAGTGGAGTCATACTCCCGCGAGTAGAGGTGGACGATGGCACGGTACTGCTCCTGGTTAAAGTCCTGGTACTCCTCGTAGACGGTGTACTCAGGGTGCCAGCGATAACCCAGATAGGTAATCATCTCAGCTAGCACAGACGGTGATCCCGAGGCACCAATGGCCGTCGTGTGGCGCACGACCTGCCTCGTGGGTTCCATCTGAAAGCAAAGACGTTTCAAAGGAGTCAAATGACAGTGTGTGAATTGTTCAAAATACTATTCTAAGAAACAACTATGGCTTATCCAACTTTGGGGTGAATGCGGTCACGGGATCCTAGTGTTAGAGTTAGTAAATTCATTTAACCCGAGTAGAAGAGAGTTCAGAGTCCCAGAGTAAGGGTCGAGGAGTAAAAGATCCTAGTACCACCCAATGGCGACGTGGGCCCGTAAGACACACAGCCATGTTAGTAAAAGTTTTGTAATGTCTAGACTCGACTTCGGCCAAGGAGTGTGGAAAGGGGGATTCCTACAGGCAGTCGGCTCTGATACCAACTTATGACGCCCCCGATTTGACCGTACACTAATCATGCACGCAAATGTGTACGATCAAGATCAGGGACTCACGGGAAGATATCACAACACAACTCTACAACATAAATAAGTCATACAAGCATCATAATACAAACCAGGGGCCTCGAGGGCTCGAATACAAGTGCTCGATCATAGACGAGTCAGCGGAAGCAACAAAATCTGAGTACAGACATAAGTTAAACAAGTTTGCCTTAAGAAGGCTAGCACAAACTGGGATACAGATCGAACGAGGCGCAGGCCTCCTGCGTGGGATCCTCCTAACTACTCCTGGTCGTCGTCAGCGGCCTGCACGTAGTAGTAGGCACCTCCAGTGTCGTGGGTGTCGTCGTCGACGGTGGCGTCTGGCTCCTGGACTCCAGCATCTGGTTGCGACAACCAGATAGAAAGGAAAGGGGAAAAGAGGGAGGGAAGCAACCATGAGTACTCATCCAAAGTACTCGCAAGCAAGGAGCTACACTACATATGCATGGGTATATGTGTAAAGGGGCATATCAGTGGACTGAACTGCAGAATGCCAGGATAAAAGGGGGATAGCTAGTCTTGTCGAAGACTACGCTTCTGTCCATCTCCATCTTGCAGCATGTAGAAGAGAGTAGATTGAAGTCCTCCAAGTAGCATCGCATCGCATAGCATAATCCTACCCGGCGATCCCCTCCTCGTCGCCCTGTTAGAGAGCGATCACCGGGTTGTATCTGGCACTTGGAAGGGTGTATTTTATTCAGTATCCAGTTCTAGTTGTCATAAGGTCAAGGTACAACTCCGGGTCGTCCTTTTACCGAGGGACACGGCTATTCGAATAGATAAACTTCCCTGCAGGGGTGCACCACATAACCCAACACGCTCGATCCCATTTGGCCGGACACACTTTTCTGGGTCATGCCCGGCCTCGTAAGATCAACGCGTCGCAGCCCCACCTAAGAACAACAGAGAGGTCAGCACGCCGGTCTAATCCTAAGCGCGCAGGGGTCTGGGCCCATCGCCCTATGCACACCTGCACGTTGCAAACGCGGCCGCGAGCAGACCTAGCAACCCACACGATCACGGCGGTTATGTCAAAGCGGTCCAACACGGCGCGCGCCACTCAGTCGCTGACGTCACGAAGGCTTCGGCTGATACCACGACGCCGGGATACCCATAACTACTCCCGCGTAGATGGTTAGTGCGTATAGACCAAATGGCCAGACTCAGATCAAATACCAAGATCTCGTTAAGCGTGTTAAGTATCCGCGAACGCCGTCCAGGGCCAGGCCCACCTCTCACCTAGGCGATCTCAACCTGCCCTGTCGCTCCACCACAAAGATCCACTTGCGGGTACTCCTACGAGCCGACCCGACTTTAGTCATCACATGCGTCATGTATATAGTATATAAGTATATACCCGTGATCACCGCCCAGGTGATCACGGCCCGATAGTATAGCACAGCAGACGGACAAGAATGTAGGGCCACTGATGGAAAACTAGCATCCTATACTAAGCATGTAGGATTGCAGGTAAAGGTAACAACAGTAGTAGCAAGGATAGGCTATGCATCAGGATAGGATATCGGAAAGCAGTAACATGCTACACTACTCTAATGCAAGCAGTATAGAGAAGAATAGGCGATATCTGGTGATCAAGGGGGGGGCTTGCCTGGTTGCTCTGGCAAGTAGGAGGGGTCGTCAACTCCGTAGTCGAACTGGGCAGCAGCAGTGTCGGTCTCGTAGTCTACCGGAGAGAAGAGGGGGAAGAAACAGTAAATACAATGCAAACATAAGCATGACGATGCGTGACATGACAATGAGCAGTGCGAGGTGTGTCCTAACGCGACAGTTGGTGGTACCGGCGAAGGGGGGAACATCCGGGAAAGTATTCCCGATGTTTTGCGTTTCAGACAGATGGACCGGAGGGGGAAAGTTGCGAGTTCGATAGGTTAGGGAGGTGTGGTGGACGAACGGACTGCGTATCGGGATTCGTCTCGTCGTTCTGAGCAACTTTCATGTTGAAAATATTTTAATCCGAGTTACGGATTAAAAGATATGATTTTCTAAAGATTTTTTTAATTTCTGGAATTTAATTAATTATTTAAATTAATTCGAAAATGGATTTATGACATCAGCATGATGTCATGCTGACGTCAGCAGTCAACAGGGGTTGACTGGGTCAAACTGACATGTGGGTCTAGTGGGACCCACCTGTCATTCTCTGTTTAGGTTAATTAGGGTTTAGCTAAATAATTACTGTTTAATTAAATTAACTAATTAATTAGATTAATTTAAACAGGATTAATTAACTTAATTAATTTAGTTAGTTAATTAATTAAATTTATTTTTATTATTTATTTTTATTTATATATTTATTAATATTTATTAAGTAATTATTATTTTTATTATTATTATATTTTCATTTCATTTTTTTTATTATTATTATTTTTAAATTCGTTCTGGGGCTGGGCCCCTCTGTTCAGTGGCACAGAGGCCATACAGGGGTGCGGGCGATGCGGGTGCGGGTGCCCGCCCGCATGGCCACGGGCGTGCGGGCGCTGGAGCCAAGCGGGGCGGATGGGCACCGGCGTCGGGTGACGACCGGGGTC
>NC_057802.1:50822046-50829232 GCF_018294505.1 Triticum aestivum | reverse complement strand
AGGGGGGGGGGGCTTCTCCTCCTTTTGTTTTTGTTTGTTTGTTCTGTTTTCTTTTGTATTTTCTTTCTTTTATTTATTTTCTTTTCTGTTTTACATCATTTTAAAATAGTTAGGCATTTTCTAAAAATATGTTTTCTCCACAATAATTATCAGTGCAATATCTGGCACCCACCGAACATTTTTGTTTAAATTTTTGAAAACTTTTATTATTGACCTTAATTTGAATTTAAATTTTGAAACGGTTTCGAATCATCGCGAGGTTAACAACAGTAACCGTGGTGACGTGGCATCATTAGCGTGGGATTACTGTAGCTTAATTATCCGGGCGTTACAGCAAGGATGATCTAATGTATAACATTCCAAATTGAAAATTTGGGATGTTACAAACCTAGCCCCTTAAGATGAATCTCGCCCTCGAGATTCGGGCTGGCTAGAAAATAGGTGAGAGTGGTTCTTCCGTAGATCTTCCTCTCGCTCCCAGGTGGCTTCATCTTCCGTATGGTGACTCCACTGGACTTTGCAAAACTTGATAACCTTACTGTGGGTAACTTAGCTGGCATACTCAAGAATCTTGACTGGTTTCTCCTCATAGGTCAAATCACTTTCCAGCTGAATCGCTTCCAGTGGCACTGTATCTCTCAGTGGTATCTCAGCCATCTCTGCGTGGCACTTCTTCAACTGGGAAACGTGAAATACATCATGAACTCCTGACAATGCTTCAGGCAATTCCAGCTTGTAGGCAACTTCTCCCATACGTTCCAAAACTCTGTATGGTCCGATAAAACGGGGCGCTAACTTTCCCTTAACTCCAAAGCGCTTCACTCCTCGAAGTGGTGATACTCGAAGATAAAATCTGTCTCCGACTTCGTGAACTGTCTCCTTACGTTTAGAATCCGCATAACTCTTCTGCCTGGACTGGGCTACCTTGAGCCTATCGCGAATCAACCTCACTTTCTGTTCAGACTCCTTAATCAAATCTGGTCCAAACAATTGACGGTCTCCAACTTCGTCCCATAAGAATGGTGTTCTACACCTCCTTCCGTACAAAGCTTCGAAAGGGGCCATCTTCAGACTGGTTTGATAACTGTTGTTGTAAGAAAACTCTGCATATGGCAAATTGTCGTCCCAACTAGATCCATAATCTAGTGCACAAGCTCTCAACATGTCTTCCAAAATCTGATTGACTCTCTCGGTCTGTCCATCTGTCTGTGGGTGAAAAGCTGTACTGAATTCTAGCCTGGTTCCCAAAGTTTCATGTAACTGATTCCAAAACTTCGAGGTAAACTGGGTTCCTCTGTCTGATACAATGGTCCTCGAAACTCCATGCAAACATATGATTCTGGTCATGTATATCTTTGCCAACTTAGCACTGGTGTAGGTGGTCTTCACTGGGATGAAATGAGCTACTTTCATCAAACGGTCGACTACAACCCATATTGAGTCATAGCCTGAACGAGTCCTGGGCAATCCCGTGATAAAATCCATGCCTAGTTTATCCCACTTCCATTCGGGTATCGGCAATGGTTGTAGCAATCCCGCTGGCTTCTGATGTTCTTCCTTCACTCTCTGACATACATCACAAACTGCTACATACTCCGCAATATCCTTCTTCATTCCTGTCCACCAGAAAGTATTCTTCAAATCCAAATACATCTTGGTATTTCCTAGGTGAATCGAGTACGGTGAATTATGGGTCTCTTGCAAAATCAACTTCCTGATCTCCGGATCATTGGGCACATAAACGCGGTCCTCAAACCATAAGGTATCGTGTTCATCCTCACGAAATCCCTTGGCTTTTCCTTTGCTCAACTTTTCCTTTATCTCTTCAATCTCCTTGTCTGTCTTCTGAGCTTCTCTGATCTTTTCCATCAAGGTAGACTGAATCTCCAATGTTGCTAAATAGCCTCTTGGGACTATCTCCAAACATAGCTCGCGAAGGTCCTCGGCTAACTCCTGAGGTAACTCTCCTGTCATGAGGGTGTTGGCATGGCTCTTGCGGCTCAACGCGTCTGCTACTACGTTAGCCTTCCCTGGGTGATAATGCAATCTCATATCATAGTCCTTAATAAGCTCCAACCATCTCCTTTGCCTGAGGTTTAACTCCTTCTGCGTGAAAATGTACTTCAAACTCTTGTGATCCGTGTACACCTCACAATGGTTTCCGATGAGGAAATGTCTCCATGTCTTCAACGCATGCACTACGGCTGCTAACTCCAAATCATGCGTGGCATAATTCTTCTCATGGGATTTAAGTTGTCGTGAAGCATATGACACAACTCTTCCTTCCTGCATAAGCACTGCTCCAAGTCCTCGACGAGAAGCGTCGCAATAAACTTCATAATCCTTGCGTTGATCTGGTAGGATCAACACTGGTGATGTAACCAATCGTTTCTTCAACTCTTGGAAACTAGCTTCACATTCCTCAGTCCAATTGAACTTGGTGTGCTTCTTCAATAGCTCGGTCATGGGTTTTGCAATCTTTGAGAAATTCTCAATAAACCTCCGGTAGTATCCTGCAAGTCCAAGGAAACTCCGGATCTCTCCAACTGACGTGGGTGATTCCCAACTTGTTACTGTGTCAACTTTGGCGGGGTCTACTGCTATTCCTTCTCCGGATATAACATGTCCGAGGAATCCAACTTCCTTCAGCCAAAATTCACATTTGCTGAACTTGGCGTATAACTGATGTTCTCTGAGCTTCTCAAGTACCAAACGCAAATGCTCCTTATGCTTTCTTCATTCTTGGAATAGACTAAAATATCGTCAATGAACACCACGACGAACTTATCCAAAAACTCCATAAACACTTTGTTCATCAGGTTCATGAAATAGGCAGGTGCGTTAGTCAGACCAAATGACATAACGGTATACTCATATAGCCCATATCTGGTGGTAAAAGCCGTCTTAGGTATATCCTGCTCTCGAATCTTTAACTGATGGTATCCTGATCGTAGATCGATCTTGGAAAATACCTTAGCTCCTTGTAAGCGGTCAAACAAATCATTGATCATCGGCAGTGGGTACTTATTTTTGATGGTCACTTCATTCAATCCACGGTAATCAACAACCATCCTCAAACGATCCATCTTTCTTCTCCACTAGAAGTACTGGTGATCCCCAAGGTGACGAACTTGGGCGAATATAGCCTTTATCCAATAACTCCTTAATCTGCTTCTTAATCTCCTCCAAATCCTTTGCGGGCATCCTGTATGGTCTCTTAGATATTGGCCCTGTGCCTGGTAAAAGTTCAATCAAGAACTCAATGTCTCTATCCGGTGGCATGCCTGGCAACTCTTCTGGAAATACATCCGGGTAATCCTTCACCACTGGTACTTCCTCCTGTACAACTCCTGATAAGGAATTCACTTGAATCCTCTTCGGCATATGCCGGGATACATACTTAATCCTTCTTCCTTCTGGGGTGGTAAGCAAAATCGACTTACTGGCGCACTCAATGTTCCCTTCATACTTTGATAACCAATCCATGCCTAATATCACATCCAATCCTTGCGATTCCAAGATTATTAGGTCTGAGGGAAACAGGTAGTTACCAATCCTTAATGGTAACCATTCACACCATAAACTAGCCATATATTCTGCTCCTGGCGAGGTTACTAACATGGGTGACCTAAGGGCTTGGGTTGGCAGTTTATACTTATCCACAAATCCCCTTGATATGTATGAATGCGATGCACCAGTATCAAAAAGAACGAGTGCAGTAAATGACTTAACCATAAACTTACCTATTACTGCATCAGGCTGTGCTTCAACCCTTTCCACGCTCACGTGGTTCACATGTCCTTTATTGAAAGGGTTCGGCTTCTTCCCAGAGCTTCCATTGCCATTTCCATTCTAGGCTTCAGGACAATCAGTTGCATAATGTCCAGTCTTCTGGCACTTGAAACAAGTAATGTGGCTTAGATCCCTCTTGGCTGGGGTAGATGGGGTATTACGGTTCTGTCCGTTGCTTCCTCCATTCCCATTACCATTCTTGGAGCCATTATGGTTGTGCGAACTACCTCCTCCATGGGTATGCTGAAACTGTCCTCCCGGTTTCGGGGTAAAACGTGGCTTCTGCTGGGCTCCAGAATTATACTTCCCTTGTCCATACTTCCTCTTACGGTTTTCAATCTGCTGTTGCTTCCCTTCAATCATGAGCGCTCTATCTACCAACTCCTGGTAGTTGTTGAAGGTTGCTACCATTAGCTGCATGCTCAGCTCATCATTCAATCCTTCGAGAAACTTCTCCTGCTTGGCTGCATACAATCAATAGCACTCAATCAATTCAAACAAGGCATACAATCGATCTATCTAGCGTTACAAAAGTGCTTGAACTATACTATATGAATGGGGAAAAACTACTACTGATATGGTGGTCTACTAGAAATTATGATCAGTTGAAGACTCCATGATATCTGCTCCAGCTTCATCAACAAAGTCATCTTCACTGGGGTCCGAGTCGGTGTCGTCGATGATGATGTAGTTATCCGGGCAAGCGCATTCATCATCTTCTGCTTTTGGCACTGGATTTCCCATGAATACTCCAATCTTCTTCTCCAGGTCGTCATTCTTCCCTACTAGTGCGACAATTTCCTCCAAATAATCCTCGCGTGTAGCCTTGAGTTCTTCCTCCAGCTCCTTGATCTTCGTCAATGCCTTCTTCAGATCTATCTTGTCTGAGCACATCTGGTTCTCCTGGCGACGAATATGTTGGTTTTGCTCCTGGATGAAAGCTGCAATTGATCCATCCTTCTTGGTGCTGATCATCTCCCATTGCTCGTCTCGGCGTCCACGAATCTGATAAATAGTATCCTTAAGCTCCCTGTGGTAGACTTCTCCAATGCGCCCCATAGCGATGTGGGCTGCCATACTCTTCCCTAAACTCCAGGTTGGTGCTTCAAAAGACAACTTTATAGGCTCAGTGACTGGCGCAATCGTCCTTCCTGGAACTTGAACTTGAATCTTCCAGCTCTCCTCTTCTGGTAATGTGGCGTTGTAGGTTCCGGTGATGCTTGGTATTCCTATGTTCAAGTACTTGGTGACTTCCTTCAAGTGCCGTCCAAAAGGCGTATCTTCTTCTGGTCGCATGAACTTGCTCCTTGCATCCGCCATTCCTAAAAGAGTAGAAAGTGGAGAGGGGTCAGAAATGAGAAGAGAGAAGTGTTCTAGGGTTTAAGCTTAGTGGTCGTGTCCTACAGTCAGCGTGTGCTCTGATACCACCTTTGTAGCGACCAGACCTCAAACAGTCTGTGCTGCTGTGCACCAGTGTCATCCCTGGATCAGTAATGCTGACACGCACAGTACAAATGGAGGATTTATAACAGAGTAGCAATCACACACTTATTACAACGAATATCTCAAAAGAGAATAAGTATGATAAATATGGCTTAAGGCCATCTAAATACGATAACAGCGGAAGGCTTGGAAGATAAGTGAGTCCATCAACTCCAACGGCATCACTGAGTATAAGATCATGACCTAAGGCACCTTACTCGTCGTCTGAAAAGTCTGCAACATGAAACGTTGCAGCCCGAAAATGGGCCAGCACATGGAATATGCTGGCAATGTAACACATAGAGAATAACGAACATAGTAAAGCTATACTACATGCATATATGGCTGGTGGAAAGCTCTATGGTTACAGTTTTGCGAAAAGCCAATTTTTCCCTACTGCAAAGGAATAAATTTTATTTAACTATCATGGTGGTTGTTAAACATTGAGAAGGTACCTCCAACTCAATCCCAATTAAGTATCATCATTAACCCAACAAAATTAATTAAAGTAACATGATGATGAGATTCACATGATAATCCAGGTACTAGATACTCAAGTTGTCCATAACCGGGGACACGGCTAACCATGATTAGTTTGTACACTCTGCAGAGGTTTGTGCACTTTTCCCCACAAGACTCGATCGCCTCCGCTTGGTTCTCCCACTGCATGATGTTTGAGAAACGGATGACCGAGACACAGTCTTTCAGAAGCGTTAACTCTCTACTCTGGGTAGACCGTACCACCTACATCCCCTACATCTGCTAGTCTACCTCTTCAAGAGCTCACACAACTTAATCAACTATGCCAGAGCCCATAATAGCTTGTGGCTGCACACGGAAGTTTCTAGCATGAATAATCTCATGATCCCTTTGAGCCTGGGTGGCAGTCCATAGGATGATCACACGGGTACTCCGGGATATCCAAAAATACAGGCAGCACTGGGTTCTCCAGGTACCTCAATCCACCCAGATGTGAGTTTTAGTAGCCACCTTAAGTAAACCATTACTTAACAATCTCACATCTGTCATGAATACTCTCAAACCCAATCCACGTCTACGAGCATAGCATAGCAATATAAGCAAACGTAAAAGTAACTCCCAAGGGTTTGATAAATAAAACAGGTAATAGGTACTACCTCAACTACTTCCCAATACCCATAGTTTAATTAGATCCTAACCATGCAGTGTTTGAGGATTGATCTAATGCAATAAAAACTGGGTATGGAAAAGTATGATCAAAGTGTTACTTGCCTTGCTGATGATTCGCGTAACCTAGAGATTCGAAGTAACAAGCGGCGCACTCCGGGTACTCTATCGCAAACAAACAAGCAAACAATAAGTACTCATCTAATGCACAGGTAAAACTCGAATAAAAGATCCAACCAGAAAGTTCAACTTAAGAACTCCGGTTTGCAAAAAGAATCAAATCGAACGAAGCAACGAAAGTCAAACGGCGAAAGAAACAAGCTTCGTTTACTAATCTGGATCTAGGTCAAATTTTACAGTAGCAAAAACTTGTTTGAGTAGGTTAAACGGAAGGAGAATTTCGAGACGAAACTCTAGGCGCTTGAATCGCCTGATTCCGATAAACGAGCGAAAAGTTAAACGAAAACGAAGTTCTGATCGGAAATCGAGATCTGAAATAATCGCGGAAAAATCCGACGAAAAAGAAACTGACGAATAGTTAAACGAACGAATGTACGTTAACAGCGACAATCCGACGAACACTTTCGTTAAAACGAACGGGTCGGTGAACGTTCACTAAATAATAAAATCGAAAAAAAAACCGATCTGAAAAAAAACGAAAACTAGGGTTTAAAAAAAACCGGACTCGGGCGGCGGCGGCTCGGCTACCTCGACGGCAGCTCCGGCGGGACTCCGGCGGGGTGGCGGGGCTCGGCGAGAGGCGGCG
>NC_057802.1:50787473-50821467 GCF_018294505.1 Triticum aestivum | reverse complement strand
GGGGTGGGGGTATTTAAGAGGGGGGAGGGGTGGCGTGGAGGAGGGGGCAAGGCGGCGGCGTGTCCGAGCGGAACTCGGACGGCAGCGGCGTCGTGCGCGCGAGGGAGACGACGGGAGGTGGGCCGGCCTGGCTCGGCTGGGCCTCGGCCCGGTCGGGCGCGTTTTTTTTTTAATATTCCGTCGAATCAAGAAAAAAATCGCAGAAAAACAAATAAAAATCCAAAAATGATAAAACAAATTTTCCCCGTCTAATTAAAATAATTATAACAAGGTGAACATTTTTTGACTCAAAATGCAGTTTTGAAAACGTGCAATTTTTTTTAATGCAAGAAAAATTGCAAATAAAATTCGAATAATGTCCAATATATGATTTTAATATTTTTCCTCCAATATTTCAATTGTTTTGGAGAAGTCATATTTTCTCCTCTCATTTATTTTAATATGAAATATTTTTTGGAGAGAAAAATAACTAAAACCAAAAATCCTCGTTTTATTATTTGAAAAAAATCAAATATGAAAAATCGGGAAAATCCCCAACTCTCTCCGAGGGTCCTTGAGTTGCTTAGGATTTATCGAGGATTTGCCAAAATGCAATAAAATATTCTATGCAAGGATGATCTAATGTATAACATTCCAATTGAAAATTTGGGATGTTACATTTTCTCATCCTCTAAAGATAATCTTTGGGGATCCTTTGGAGGAGAAAAACACATATCTACAATTCGCTCTAAATTTGGGTCCATGACCTTAAAGAGATTAAGCATGCGAATTACCCAAACATCAAAATTTGTGCCATCGAAACTAAGAGTGTCAAAGAATCCTAAACCCCTAGTCGACATCATTACTCTCTAGGCGGTTAAGCCTAAAAAAGAGAGACGAGGCTCTGATACCAATTGAAAGATCGAGGATGTCGCCTAGAGGGGGGGTGAATAGGCGCTTTAAAATAATTACGGTTTAGGCTTGAACAAATGCGGAATAAACCTAGCGGTTAATTTGTCAAGCACAAAACCTACAACAACTAGGCTCATCTATGTGCACCAACAACTTAAGATAAGCAAGATAAACTACTAGGTGATAGCAAGATATATGACAAGAAACAATATGGCTATCACAAAGTAAGGTGCATAAGTAAAGGGCTCGGGTAAGAGATAACCGAGGCACGCGGAGACGACGATGTATCCCGAAGTTCACACCCTTGCGGATGCTAATCTCCGTTTGGAGCGGTGTGGAGGCACAATGCTCCCCAAGAAGCCACTAGGGCCACCGTAATCTCCTCACGCCCTCGCACAATGCAAGATGCCGTGATTCCACTAAGGGACCCTTGAGGGCGGTCACCAAACCCGTACAAATGGCAACCCTTGGGGGAGGTCACCGAACCCGTACACTTTGGCAACCATTGGGGGCGGTCACCGAAACCCGTCAAAATGCTCGGGGCGATCTCCACAACCTAATTGGAGACCCCGACGCTAGCCCGGAGCTTTACACCACAATGATTGAGCTCCGAACATCACAAACGTTGGGCTATCTCCCCAACGACACCACGAAGATTCACCACAATGGAATATGGCTCCGAGGTGACCTCAAGCGTCTAGGGTGCCCAAGCACCCAAGAGGAACAAGCTCAAGGGTACCAAGCACCCAAGAGTAATAAGCTTCTCAACTTGTAACTTCCACGTATCACCGTGGAGAACTCAAACCGATGCACCAAATGCAATGGCAAGGGCACACAGAGTGCCCAAGTCATTCTCTCCCAAATCCCACCAAAGCAACAAATGCTAGGGAGGAAAATGAGAGGAAGAACGAAAAGGAGAACACCAAGAACTCCAAGATCTAGATCCAAGAGGTTCCCCTCACATAGAGGAGAAAGTGATTGGTGGAAATGTGGATCTAGATCTCCTCTCTCTTTTCCCTCAAAAACTAGCAAGAATCCATGGAGGGATTGAGAGCTAGCAAGCTCGAAGAAGGTCAACAATGGGGGAAGAACACGAGCTCAAAGGATTGGGTTCAATGGGGAAGAAGACCCCCTTTTATATGTGGGAAAAAAATCCAACCGTTATGCTCACAGCCCGCACAGAGCGGCACTACCGCTCCAAGGAGCGGTACTACCGCTAGGGCGGTAGAACCCCTTCGAAAAACAACAGCGAGGAGGCAAAAGGCCAGTAGAACCGCCGGAGCGGTACTACCGCTCGTCCTCACGGTACTACCGCTCGACCTCACGGTACTACCGCTAGGGATAGCGGTACTACTGCTTGCGAGCGGTACTAAAAAAATACTTCCGTGCCTACTTCCGCTGAGCAAAACACGAGATTTTGGTCCGGAGCAGTACTACCGCTCAGGAGCTGCGGTAGTACATGCTACCTCTTGAGCACTGCGTTGGTTTTCCCTTGAAGAGGAAAGGGTGATGCAGCAAAGTAGCGTAAGTATTTCCCTCAGTTATTGAGAACCAAGGTATCAATCCAGTAGGAGGCCACGCACGAGTCCCTCGCACCTACACAAACAAACAAGAACCTCGCAACCAATGCGATAAAGGGGTTGTCAATCCCATCACGGTCACTTACGAGAGTGAAATCTGATAGAGATGATATGATAATATTTTTGGTATTTTTATGATAAATATGCAAAGTAAAATAAAAGGCAATAAAATAGCTAGGTATTGGAAGATTAATATGATGGAAAATAGACCCGGGGGCCATAGGTTTCACTAGTGGCTTCTCTCAAGATAGCATAAATATTTGCGATGGGTAAACAAATTACTGTCGAGCAATTGATAGAATTGAGCAAAGTTATGAGAATATCTAGGTATGATCATGTATATAGGCATCACGTCCGAGACAAGTAGACCGACTCCTGCCTGCTTCTACTACTATTACTCCACACATCGACCGCTATCCAGCATGCATCTAGAGTATTAAGTTCATGAAGAACAGAGTAACGCATTAAGAAAGATGACATGATGTAGAGGGATAAACTCATGCAATATGATATAAACCCCATCTTTTTATCCTCGATGGCAACAATAAAATACGTGCCTTGCTGCCCCTACTGTCACTGGGAAAGGACACCGCAAGATTGAACCCAAAGCTAAGCACTTCTCCCATTGCAAGAAAGATCAATCTAGTAGGCCAAACCAAACTGATAATTCGAAGAGACTGGCAAAGATAACCAATCATACATAAAAGAATTCAAAGGAGATTCAAATATTGTTCATAGATAATCTTGATCATAAACCCACAATTCATCGGATCTCGACAAACACACCGCAAAAGAAGATTACATCGAATAGATCTCCACAAGAGAGGGGGAGAACATTGTATTGATATCCAAAAAGAGAGAAGAAGCCATCTAGCTAATAACTATGGACCCGAAGGTCTGAGGTAAACTACTCACACTTCATCGGAGAGGCCTTGGAGATGATGTAGAGGCCCTCCGTGATCAATGCCCCCTCCGGCGGAGCGCTAGAAAAGGCCCCAAGATGGGATCTCACAGGTACAGAAAGTTGCGGCGGTGGAAATAGGGGTTTGGCTCCGTATCTGGTAGTTTGGGGGTACGTAGATATATATAGGAGGAAGAAGTACGTCGGTGGAGCAACGAGGGGCCCACGAGAGTGGATGGCGCGCCTGGGGGGGTAGGCGCGCCCCCCTACCTCGTGCCTTCCTCGTTCGTTGCTTTGCGTAGACTCCAAGTCCTCTGGATCGCGTTCGTTCCGAAAATCACGTTCCCGAAGGTTTCATTTCGTTTGGACTCCGTTTGGTATTCTTTTTCTGCGAAACACTGAAACGGACAAAAAACCAGCAATTCTGGGCTAGGCCTCCAGTTAATAGGTTAGTCCCAAAAATAATATAAAAGTGTATAATAAAGCCCAATAATGTCCAAAACAGAATATAATGTAGCATGGAACAATCAAAAATTATAGATACGTTGGAGACGTATCAAGCATCCCCAAGCTTAATTCATGCTCGTCCTCGAGTAGGTAAATGGTAAAAGTAGATTTTTTGATGTGGAGTGCTACTTAGCATAATTTCAATGTAATTCTTCTTATTGTGGCACGAATGTTCAGATTTAATATGATTCAAGATAAAAGTTTAATGTTGACATAAAAACAATAATACTTCAAGCATGCTAACGAAGCAATTATATCTTATCAAAATAACATAGCCAAAGAAAGTTATCCCTACAAAATCATATAGTCTGGCTATGCTCCATCTTCCCCACACAAAATATTCATATCATGTACAACCCCGGTTTTAGCCAAGCAACTGGTTCATACTTTTTAACGCGCTTCAGCCTTTTCAACTCTTACGCAATACATGAGCGCAACCCATGGATATAGCACTATGGTGGAATAAGGTGTAATGGTAGGGGTTATGTGGGAAGACAAAAAAGAGGAGAAAGTCTCACATCAACGAGGCTAATCAATGGGCTATGGAGATGCCCATCAATTGATGTCAATGCAAGGAGTAGGGATTTCCATGCAACGGATGCACTAGAGCTATAAGTGTATGAAAGCTCAAACAAAAGAAACTAAGTAGGGGTGCATCCAACTTGCTTGCTCACGAAGACCTCGGGCATTTTGAGGAAGCCCATCATTGGAATATACAAGCCAAGTTCTATAATGAAATTTCCCACTAGTATATGAAAGTGACAAAATGAGAGACTCTCTATCATGAAGATCACGGTGCTACTTTGAAACACAAGTGTGGTAAAAGGATAGTAACATTGTCCCTTCTCTCTTTTTCTCTCATTTTTTTATTTGGGCCTTTTCTCTTCTTTTTTTATGGCCTCTTTTTTTTATTTAGTCCGGAGTCTCATCCCGACTTGTGGGGGAATCATAGTCTCCATCATCCTTTCCTCACTTGGGACAATGCTCTAATAATGATGATCATCACACTTTTATTTACTTACAACTCAATATCTAGAACAAAGATATGACTCTATGTGAATGCCTCCGGCGGTGTACCGGGATATGCAATGAATCAAGAGCGACATGTATGAAAGAATTATGAATGGTGGCTTTGCCACAAATACAATGTCCACTACATGATCATGCAAAGCAATATGACAATGATGGAGCGTGTCATGATAAACGAAACGATGGAAAGTTGCATGGCAATATATCTCGGAATGGCTATGGAAATGCCATAATAGGTAGGTATGGTGGATGTTTTGAGGAGGATATAAGGAGGTTTATGTGTGATAGAGTGTATCATATCATGGGGTTTGGATGCACCGGCGAAGTTTGCGCCAAATCTCAAGGTGAGAAAGGGCAATGCACGGTACCGAAGAGGCTAGAAAATTGCAGAAAGGTAAGTGTGCGTATAATCCATGGACTCACATTAGTCATAAAGAACTCATATACTTATTGCAAAAATTTATTAGCCCTCGAAGCAAAGTACTACTACGCATGCTCCTAGGGGAAGGGTTGGTAGGAGTTAACCATCACGCGATCCCGACCGCCACACAAAGGAGGACAATCAACAAATACCTCATGTTCCGACTTCATTACATAACGGTTCACCATACGTGCATGCTATGGGAATCACAAACTCCAACACAAGTATTTTTCAATTCCACAATTACTCAACTAGCACAACTATGATATTACCACCTTTATATCTCAAAACAATTATCTAGTATCAAATTTTCTCATGATATTATAATTAAAGCAAATTGCCATGCTATTTCAAGACTCACAAAATAATATAAGTGAAGCATGGGAGATCAATAGTTTCTATAAAACAAATCTACCGCCGTGCTCTAAAAGATATAAGTGAAGCAGTAGAGCAAAAACTATATAGCTCAAAAGATATAAGTGAAGCACATAGAGTATTCTAACAATTTCCGATTCATGTGTGTCTCTCTAAAAAGGTGTGTACAGCAAGGATGATTGTGGTAAACTAAAAAGCAAAGACTCAAATAATACAAGACGCTCCAAGCAAAACACATATCATGTGGTGAATAAAAATATAGCTCCAAGTAAAGTTACTGATGGAAGTAGACGAAAGAGGGGATGCCTTCCGGAGCATCCCCAAGCTTTGGCTTTTAGGTGTCCTTAGATTATCTTGGGGTGCCATGGGCATCCCCAAGCTTTGGCTCTTGCCACTCCTTGTTCCATAATCCATCAAATCTTTTACCCAAAACTTGAAAACTTCACAACACAAAACTTAACAGAAAATCTCATGAGCTCCGTTAGCGAAAGAAAAGAAAACACCACTTCAAGGTACTGTAATGAACTCATTCTTTATTTATATTGGTGTTAAAATTACTGTATTCCAACTTCCCTATGGTTTATAAACTCTTTTACTAGCCATAGTTTCATCAAAATAAGCAAACAACACACGAAAAACAGAATCTGTCAAAAACAGAACAGTCTATAGTAATCTGTAACTAACACAAACTTCTGGAACTCAAAAAAATCTACCAAAATAGGACGTCCTTGGAAATTTGTTTAGTGATCTTCTGCAATTGGAATCAATATTTTATCACGTTCTGGTGATTTTTAACAATTGTTTTCGTGAACAGAAAGTTTCTGGAATTTTCAGCAAGATCAAATAACTATCATCCAAGAAGATCCTATAGGTTAGACTTGGCACAAACACTAATTAAACATAAAAACAAATCTAACCAGAGGCTAGATAAAATATTTATTCCTAAACATAATCAAAAAGCAAAAAAAAACTAAAATAAAATTGGGTTGCCTCCCAACAAGCGCTATCGTTTAACGCCCCTAGCTAGGCATAAAAGCAAGGATAGATCTAGGTGTTGCCATCTTTGGTAGGCAAACCATAAGTGGATCTCATGATAGATTCATCTGGTAATTTTATTTTCTTTCTAGGAAAGTGTTCCATGCCTTTCCTCAACGGAAATTGGAATCTAATATTCCCTTCCTTCATATCAATAATTGCCCCAATCGTTCTAAGAAAAGGTCTACCAAGAATAATAGGACATGAAGGATTGCAATCTATATCAAGAACGATAAAATCTACGGGTACATAATTCCTATTTGCAACAATAAGAACATCATTAATTCTTCCCATAGGTTTTTTGATAGTAGAATCCGCAAGGTGCAAATTTAAAGAGCAATCATCAAGTTCATGGAAACCTAGCAAATCACACAAAGTTTTCGGAATCGTGGAAACACTAGCACCCAAATCACACAAAGCATAACACTCATAATCTTTAATTTTAATTTTAATAGTAGGTTCCCACTCATCGTAAATTTTTCTAGGGATAGAAACTTCCAACTCAAGTTTTTCTTCATAAGATTGCATCAAAGCATCAACGATATGTTTAGTAAAAGCCTTATTTTGACTATAAGCATGCGGAGAATTTAGCACGGATTGCAACAAGGAAATACAATCTATTAAAGAGAAATTATCATAATTAAATTCCTTGAAATCCAAAATAGTGGGTTCATTGATATCTAAAGTTTGAACTTCTTCAATCCCACATCTACCAAATTTTGCATCAAGATCTAAAAACTCCAAATGTTTGCAACGCCTTCTAGGTAAAGGTGATTCATCTCCAGTCCCATCATTATCAAGATTCATATTGCAAAACAAAGATTTAATAGGGGAAACATCAATAACTTTTAGATCTTCATCTTTATTTTCATAGAATTTAGAAGAACACGCTCTTATAAAGCAATCTTTCTTAGCACGCATCCTAGCGGTTCTTTCTTTGCACTCATCAATGGAAATTCTCATGGCTTTGAGAGACTCATTGATATCATGCTTACGAGGAATAGATATATGTTTCAAAGAATCAACATCAAGAGAAATTCTATCAACGTTCCTAGCCAATTCATCAACTTTAAGCAATTTTTCTTCAAGCAAAGCATTGAAATTCTTTTGCGAATTCATAAACTCTTTAACACTATTCTCAAATTCAGAGGGCATATTATTAAAATTTCCATAAGAATTGTTGTAGGAATTACCATAATTATTAGAGGAATTACTAGGGAACGGCCTAGGATTAAAGTTTCCTCTATACGCGTTGTTACCAAAATTATTCCTACCAACAAAATTCACATCCATAGATTCATTATTATTCTCAATCAAAGTAGACAAAGGCATATCATTAGGATCCGAAGAAACACTTTTAGTAGCAAATAATTTCATAAGTTCATCCATCTTTCCACTCAAAACATTAATTTCTTCTATCGCATGCACTTTTTTATTAGTAGATCTTTCGGTGTGCCATTGAGAATAATTAACCATAATATTATCTAGGAGTTTAGTAGCTTCTCCTAAAGTGATTTCCATAAAAGTGCCTCCCGCGGCCGAATCTAAAAGATTTCTAGAAGCAAAATTCAATCCGGCATAAATTTTTTGTATAATCATCTACAAATTCGAACCATGAGTGGGGCAATTACGTGTCATTAATTTCATCCTCTCCCAAGCTTGTGCAACATGTTCATGATAGAGTTGCTTAAAATTCATAATATCGTTTCTAAGATAGATGATTTTAGCGGGAGGAAAATACTTAGAGATAAAAGCATCTTTGCACTTATTCCATGAATCAATACTATTTTTAGGCAAAGACGAAAACCACACTTTAGCACGATCTCTAAGAGAAAAAAGGGAATAGCTTCAATTTAACAATATCATTATTAACATCCCTCTTCTTTTGCATATCACACAAATCAACAAAGCTATTCAGATGGGTAGCGGCATCTTCACTAGGAAGGCCGGCGAATTGATCTTTCATAACAAGATTCAACAAAGCAGCATTAATCTCACAAGATTCGGCATCATTAAGAGGAGCAATCGGAGTGCTAAGAAAATCATTATTGTTGGTATTGGTAAAGTCACACAATTTGGTATTATCTTGAGCCATCGTGACAAGCAAGCAAACAAGAAAAGAGCGAAAAGAGGCGAACGAAAGAGAGGGCGAATAAAACGGCAAGGGTGAAGTGGGGAGGGGGAGGAAAACGAGAGGCAAATGGCAAATAATGTAATGCGAGGGAGATGAGTTTGTGATGGGTACTTGGTATGGCTTAACTTTTGCGTAGACTCCCCGGCAACGGCGCCAGAAATCCTTCTTGCTACCTCTTGAGCACTGCGTTGGTTTTCCCTTGAAGAGGAAAGGGTGATGCAGCAAAGTAGCGTAAGTATTTCCCTCAGTTTTTTAGAACCAAGGTATCAATCCAGTAGGAGGCCACACACGAGTCCCTCGCACCTACACAAACAAACAAGAACCTCGCAACCAACGCGATAAAGGGGTTGTCAATCCCTTCACGGTCACTTACGAGAGTGAAATCTGATAGAGATGATAGGATAATATTTTTGGTATTTTTATGATAAAGATGCAAAGTAAAATAAAAGGCAATAAAAACAGCTAAGTATTGGAAGATTAATATGATGGAAAATAGACCCGGGGGCCATAGGTTTCACTAGTGGCTTCTCTCAAGATAGCATAAGTATTTGCGATGGGTAAACAAATTACTGTTGAGCAATTGATAGAATTGAGCATAGTTATGAGAATATCTAGGTATGATCATGTATATAGGCATCACGTCCGAGACAAGTAGACCGACTCCTGCCTGCATCTACTACTATTACTCCACACATCGACCGCTATCCAGCATGCATCTAGAGTATTAAGTTCATGAAGAACAGAGTAACGCATTAAGAAAGATGACATGATGTAGAGGGATAAACTCATGCAATATGATATAAGCCCCATCTTTTTATCCTCGATGGCAACAATACAATACGTGCCTTGCTGCCCCTACTGTCACTGGGAAAGGACACCGCAAGATTGAACCCAAAGCTAAGCACTTCTCCCGTTGCAAGAAAGATCAATCTAGTAGGCCAAACCAAACTGATAATTCGAAGAGACTTGCAAAGATAACCAATCATACATAAAAGAATTCAGAGGAGATTCAAATATTGTTCATAGATAATCTTGATCATAAACCCACAATTCATCGGATCTCGACAAACACACCGCAAAAGAAGATTACATCGAATAGATCTCCACAAGGGAGGGGGAGAACATTGTATTGAGATCCAAAAAGAGAGAAGAAGCCATCTAGCTAATAACTATGGACCCGAAGGTCTGAGGTAAACTAC
Organism: Triticum aestivum; assembly: GCF_018294505.1. Taxonomy (NCBI): domain Eukaryota; kingdom Viridiplantae; phylum Streptophyta; class Magnoliopsida; order Poales; family Poaceae; genus Triticum; species Triticum aestivum. Next base: position 50,811,395 of record NC_057802.1, on the reverse strand, counting down.
TCACACTTCATCGGAGAGGCCTTGGAGATGATGTAGAGGCCCTCCATGATCAATGCCCCCTCTGGCGGAGCGCCGGAAAAGGCCCCAAGATGGGATCTCACGGGTACAGAAAGTTGCGGCGGTGGAAATAGGGTTTTGGCTCCGTATCTGGTAGTTTGGGGGTATGTAGGTATATATAGGAGGAAGAAGTACATCGGTGGAGCAACGAGGGGCCCACGAGAGTGGAGGGCGCGCCCCCTACCTCATGCCTTCCTCGTTCGTTGGAGACGTATCAGTACAGCTCTGGAGCGGTACTACCGCTCAGGAGCCGCGGTTGTAAAAATTTACATCTGCTCTAGCCGCGGTAGTACCGCTGCAGCCTTTAGCAAAACAGCCACAACTTCTGCAAACGGACTCCGAATTCAACGAAACCAAGTTTGTTGGAAAGCTAATGACATGGGCTAACACAATCTTGATAGAAATATCAATAAGAAGCAAATGAGAAAAGTCCCATAAGAAAATGGTGAGAACCCTTCCTCGGATAAGACCGGTAAAACCTCCAACACCGAAAACATCATAGAAGACGCATGCGAACTCCGTTTTCGATGAACTCAAGCTTGTCATCAAGATGACCATAAGCTCTAAGACTCATAAAGAGAACCAAACAAGAACCAAGAAACATGATGCAAGGATGCAATGGTTTGAACTCTCTAGTAACGATACGATCAAGCTACCAACTTGAGAGCCCCCCTTGATAGTACGACAAGCGATCCTATAACCCAGTCTCCCAACTACCACCATGAGACCGGTAAAATAGAAAACCTATCAAGGGCAAACCTTTACTTTGCACATGGTCCACTTGAGCTAGATGATGACGATCTTGACTCCCTCAAGTTGGACCACCTTTCTTGATTGCGTTGGCTCGATGAAGACTAGATGATTGCTCCCCCATAGTCCACTATGGGTGAGCCACTCTTCGGCACATCTTCACAAGTCCATTGACACCACAATGGATGGAAAGCTTCAAGCACTTGATCTCTTCGTGATGCTACACTTGAACTTGCACACGACAATCTTGATGACGATCACCACTTGATGTCATCCTTTCCATGGGTTGTATGATATCTTCCTCTTGACGCAAGCCCATGGACATGTACCTAACCCCACATAGAACTCTCACATAGACCATGGGTTAGTACACAAAGTGCAATGGACAATGCTTACCATACCATGGGATCACTTGACCCCTCTCGGTACATCTTCTACACTTTGTGAGCTAATCAACTTGATTCACTCTTGACTTAGTCTTGATCAACCTTGAATCTTTCCAACTCTCTTCATTTGGATGATGCCTTGAAGGTAAGCATGAATGATCACACAATCTTATTCTTCAAGATATGCTTGCAATAAGCTCAACTCTCACATGACCAATCTTTGGATAATTCCTTAATAGCACCTTGGTCAACACATAAACTCCTTGAAACCAACACATGGACTTCAAGAAATGCCTATGGACAAATCCTTCAAATATAACTCAATGCAACCATTAGTCCATAGAGAATGCCATCAATTACCAAAACCACACATGGGGGCACTGCATGTCCTTTCACCTGTGTTAAGCATGAACAGTATATCTGGATCTTGTTTGATGCGAGACGGTTATTCATTTAAATCAGAGAAATGGTTGTTCAATTTATATGAGTAATATCTTTTATGGTCATGCACCCTTGATGAGTGGTCTATTTTTGTCGAATCTCGATAGTAGTGATAGACATATTCATAGTATTGAAGCCAAAAGATATAAGTTTAATAATGATAGTGCAACTTATTTGTGGCACTGCCGTTTAGGTCATATTGGTGTAAAGCGCATGAAGAAACTCCATGCTGATTGGCTTTTGGAATCATTTGATTATGAATCACTTGATGCTTGCGAACCATGCCTCATGGGCAAGATGACTAAGACTCCATTCTCCGGAACAATGGAGCGAGCAACAGACATGTTGGAAATAATATATACTGATGTGTGCGGTCCGATGAGTGTTGAGGCTCGCGGCGGGTATCGTTATTTTCTGACCTTCACAGAAGATTTGAGCAGATATGGGTATATCTACTTGATGAAACATAAGTCTGAAACATTTGAAAAGTTTAAAGAATTTCAGAGTGAAGTGGAAAATCATCGTAACAAGAAAATAAAGTTTCTACGATCTGGTCATGGAGGTGAATATTTGAGCTACGAGTTTGGTCTTCATTTGAAACAATGCGGAATAGTTTCGCAACTCACGCCACCCGGAACACCACAGTGTAATGGTGTGTCCGAACGTTGTAACCGCACTTAATTAGATATGGTGCAATCTATGATGTCTCTTACTGATTTACCGCTATCATTTTGGGTTATGCTTTAGAGACGGTTGCATTCACGTTAAATAGGGCACCATCTAAATCCGTTGAGACGACACCATATGAACTGTGGTTTGGCAAGAAACCCAAGTTGTCATTTCTTAAAGTTTGGGGCTGCGATGCTTATGTGAAAATGCTTCAACCTGACAAGCTCGAACCCAAATCGGAGAAATGTGTCTTCATAGGATACCCAAAGGAGACTGTTGGGTACACCTTCTATCAAAAATCCAAAGGCAAGATATTCGTTGCTAAGAATGGATCCTTTCTAGAGAAGGAGTTTCTCTCGAAAGAAGTGAGTGGGAGGAAAGTAGAACTTGATGAGGTAATTGTACCTACTCCCTTATTGGAAAGTAGTTCATCATAGAAATCAGTTCCAGTGATTCCTACACCAATTAGTGAGGAAACTAATGATGATGATCATGAAACTTCCGATTAAGTTACTACCGAACCTCGTAGGTCAACCAGAGTAAGACCCGCACCGGAGTGGTACGGTAATCCTGTTCTGGACGTCATGTTACTTGACCATGATGAACCTACTATGAGGAAGCGATCATGAGCCCAGATTCTGCGAAATGGCTTGAGGCTATGAAATCTGAGATGGGATCCATGTATGAAAACAAAGAGTGGACTTTGGTTGACTTGCCCGATGATCGGCAAGCCATAGAAAATAAATGGATCTTCAAGAAGAAGACCGACGCTGATGGTAATGTTATTGTCTACAAAGCTCGACTTGTTGCAAAAAGTTTTCGACAAGTTCAAGGAGTTGACTACGATGAGACTTTCTCACCCGTAGCGATGCTTAAGTCTGTTCGAATCATGTTAGCAATTGCCGCATTCTATTATTATGAAATTTGGCAAATGGACGTCAAAACTGCATTCCTGAATGGATTTCTAGAAGAAGAGTTGTATATGATGCAACCAAAAGGTTTTGTCGATCAAAAGGGTGCTAACAAAGTGTGCAAGCTCCAGCGGTCCATTTATGGACTGGTGCAAGCCTCTCGGAGTTGGAATAAACGTTTTGATAGTGTGATCAAAGCATATGGTTTTATACAAACTTTTGGAGAAGCCTGTATTTACAAGAAAGTGAGTGGGAGCTCTGTAGCATTTCTAATATTATATGTGGATGACATATTGTTGATTGGAAATAATATAGAATTTCTGGATAGCATAAAAGGATACTTGAATAAGAGTTTTTCAATGAAAGACCTCGGTGAAGCTGCTTATATATTAGGCATCAAGATCTATAGAGATAGATCAAGACGCCTAATTGGACTTTCACAAAGCACATACCTTGATAAAGTTTTGAAGAAGTTCAAAATGGATTAGTCAAAGAAAGGGTTCTTGCCTGTGTTACAAGGTGTGAAGTTGAGTGAGACTCAATGCCCGACCACTGCAGAAGATAGAGAGAAAATGAAAGTCATTCCCTATGCCTCGGCCATAGGTTCTATCATGTATGCAATGTTGTGTACCAGAACTGATGTGTGCCTTGCTATAAGTACAGTAGGGAGGTACCAAAGTAATCTAGGAGTGGATCACTGGACAGCGGTCAAGAACATCCTGAAATACCTGAAAAGGACTAAGGATATGTTTCTCATTTATGGAGGTGACAAAGAGCTCGTTGTAAATGGTTACGTTGATGCAAGCTTTGACACTGATCCGGGTGACTCTAAGTCACAAACCGGATACGTATTTATATTGAATGGTGGAGCTGTAAGTTGGTGCAGTTCCAAACAGAGCGTCGTGGCGGGATCTACGTGTGAAGCGGAGTACATAGCTGCTTCGGAAGCAGCAAATGAAGGAGTCTAGATGAAGGAGTTCATATCCGATCTAGGTGTCATACCTAGTGCATCGGGACCAATAAAAATCTTTTGTGACAATACTGGTGCAATTTCCTTGGCAAAGGAATCCAGATTTCACAAGAGAACCAAGCACATCAAGAGACGCTTCAATTCCATCCGCGATCAAGTCAAGGAGGGAGACATAGAGATTTGCAAGATACATACGGATCTGAATATTGCAGACCCGTTGACTAAGCCTCTCTCACGAGCAAAACATGATCAGCACCAAGACTCCATGGGTGTTAGAATCATTACTATGTAATCTAGATTATTGACTCTAGTGCAAGTGGGAGACTGAAGGAAATATGCCCTAGAGGCAATAATAAAGTTGTTATTTATATTTCCTTATATCATGATAAATATTTATTATTCATGCTAGAATTGTATTAACCGGAAACTTAGTACATGTGTGAATACATAGACAAACAGAGTGTCCCTATTATGCCTCTACTTGACTAGCTCATTAATCAAAGATGGTTAAGTTCCCTAACCATAGACATGTGTTGTCATTTGATGAACGAGATCACATCATTAGAGAATGATATGATGGACAAGACCCATCCGTTAGCTTAGCACTATGATCGTTTAAGTTTATTACTATTGCTTTCTTCATGACTTATACATGTTCCTCTGACTATGAGATCATGTAACTCCCGAATACCGGAGGAACACTTAGTGTGCTATCAAACGTCACAACGTAACTGGGTGATTATAAAGATGCTCTACAGGTGTCTCCAAAGGTGTTTGTTGAGTTGGCATAGATCGAGATTAGAATTTGTCACTCCGAGTATCGGAGAGGTATCTCTGGGCCCTGTTGGTAATACTCATCACTATAAGCCTTGCAAGCAATGTGACTAATGAGTTAGTTGCGGGATGATGCATTACGGAACGAGTAAAGAGACTTGCCGGTAACGAGATTGAACTAGGTATGATGATACCGACGATCGAATCTCGGGCAAGTAACATACCGATGACAAAGGGAACAACGTATGTTGTTATGCGGTTTGACCGATAGAGATCTTCGTAGAATATGTAGGAGCCAATATGAGCATCCAGGTTCCGCTATTGATTATTGACCGGAGATGTGTCTCGGTCATGTCTACATAGTTCTCGAACCCGTAGGGTCCGCACGCTTAACGTTTGATGATGATTTGTATTATGAGTTTATGTGATTTGATGACCGAAGGTTGTTCAGAGTCCCAGATGAGATCATGGACATGACGAGGAGTCTCAAAATGGTCGAGAAATAAAGATTCATATATTGGAAGGTTAAATTCGGACACCAGAATGGTTCGGGTCGTTTCGGATGAGTTTCATAGTACCGGGGGTTACCGGAACCCCCCCCCCCCCGGGGAAGTTATTGGGCCTCACGGGCCTAGTGGTGGAAGAGAGGAGGCAGGCCAAGGAGTGGCACGCGCCCCCTAGCCCAAACCGTATTGGACTAGGGTGGGGGGGGCATTTCCTTCTCTCCTCCTCCTCCTCCTCCACTCCTTCTCCTTGTGGGAATAGGAAAGGGGAGGGCCGATCCTACTTGGAGTAGGACTCCCCCTGGGCACGCCACTCTTGGCCGGCCTCCTCCTCCCTCCCTCCTTTATATACGTGGGGAGGGGGCACCCTAGAACACACAAGTTGATCTTTTAGCCCTGTGCGGTGCCCCCCTCCACAGTTACACACCTCGGTCATATCGTCGTAGTGCTTAGGCGAAGCCCTGCGCCGGTAACTTCATCATCACCATCACCACGCCGTTGCGCTGACACAACTCTCCCTCAGCCTCAACTGGATCAAGAGTTCGATGGACGTCACCGAGCTGAACGTGTGCAGATCGCGGAGGTGCTGTGCGTTCGGTACTTGGATCGGTTGGATTGCGAAGACGTTCGACTACATCAACCGCGTTACTAAACGCTTCCGCTTTCGGTCTACGAGGGTACGTGGACACACTCCCCCGCTCGTTGCTATGCATCTCCTAGATAGATCTTGCGTGATCGTAGGTAATTTTTTTGAAATACTGCATTCCACAACAGTACTAGCACTGTAAATAGACCACCCCCTCCTCCTTCTAGGGTTAGCAAAGTGATAGCTCATTAGATATTGAGTTTTGCTCATCCATTACCATACTCCCATGGAGTCCAAGACCTCCATGTGAGATGATCCCCTAGTGGATTCAAGACCCCATCCAGGGAAGGTCCTCTAAGGATTCAAGACCTCTCTCCTTCAAGGATTGGGATGAACTAGCTACCCTTTGTATCATCTTGTGTTGGATCTTTGTATCTCTTCTATGTGTATGCGGATTTAACATACGTGTGATTAGATCTTGTCTATTTGAGAGTTCTTCTTGTGCTCTTCTCTTGATTTGCTCCTTTCCCCACCTCCAAATGTGAAAAGATCACGAACTAGGGTTCCACCCTACATCACTCTACTTATGCACTGATAATTTGGCACTGATTTGATACTGATTTGGCACTGACTTAGCAACACTTCTAAAATTATCCAACATATGTCAGTACCAATATGTGTATCAAAATGCCTAGAGCAAACACAAATTATCCAACGCATGTCAGTCTCAACGCATGCAAATTATCCATCTATTCAAATTATCTTACACCGCCTACAAACGCAATGTAGTTTCTACACATAGAAACACATTATTGTAGTTTCTATTCAAACTCCTAATTTTGCCTACCCATCAAATTCATTTGGCCTACTCACTTCGCTGCTAAACTGAAACCCTAGAGATGCAAATCAAATCCGGAGGGGACGAACTCATGGCAATATCAACATGTGTATCAAAATTCCTAGAGTGAACACAAATTATCCAACACATGCAAGTTATCTATCTATTCAAATTATCTTGTACTGCCATACAAACACATTGTAATTTCTACACGTAGAAACACATTGTAGTTTCTATTCAAACTCCTAATTTTCCCTAATTCAACTTCATTGCCAAACTGAAACCCTAGAGGTGCAAATCAAATCGGGAGGGGATGAACTCACCGATTATTTTGTAGTAAGCAAAAATAAGGCGGAGGGGATGAACTCACCGATGACTTGTAGTCAATGTCGTGGAGGGGATGAACCCTAGCAATCCGTCGTTTCCGCCGCCATCACCGAAGCCCTAGCGATGCAAATCAAACAAATTCAAATCAAATGAAATCAAATAGTTCTAGAGATAGGGCAGGGAGAGAGGGAGATTTACCTGTTACCTCACCACCGGAACCCTTCGGAATCGAAGGGCAACAAGCGGCGACAGAAAGGGGATCGAGAGAGGAACGGAGAAAGCGAGGGCAGAAAGAGATGGAGCGGTAGAAGGGAGAGAGCAACGTGAGGCGAGGGGGCCGTTGCCCCCTTGGTTCTGACCCCCGCTGCCTCCTAAGAATTTATGGGCTTGGCCCAATACAGAAAGAAAGTAAATTTAGCAAAAACAAATATATTTCTTACTTTAATAAAAGCAATACAATATTTTTACTTTACTAAAAAATGAAAGATTCAAAATAATAATAGCATTTTAATAAAGTACTAAATATTCCATATTTTATTTCAATAAAAACAATTTAAAACTAAATATATTTTTAAAAATGTCAACATTTTCAATTAAAAATAATATATATCTAATAAAAATAAACTACAATATAATATAAAAATGATCACCACCTACAAAAAAAATAAAAAGGTAAAATATTTTGAAGTCTCAAAATATAATATAAGAATGTTCACATTGACAACATAGTAATGATGTAGTTTCATGTTAATCCATGAAGAATAAATAAAAGTAATTCCAAACATTATACCCCACGTCATATAGTGCTGACGTGGTAACCCATGACATGCCACAACTAAACATAATAGTGTTGTCGTTCCATATTATACCACGTCACTACTATATTACGCCTTGTACAAACTGTGGGTCCCATATACATGTGACATTCAACTATTTTCCAACGCTACCATTATGTCCCTAGTAATATTGTACCAAATAAGCCAATGCCACCACTATTTGAAAATAATAATGCCGACATTGGTTGAAAATGGCGCGCCGTCAACGAAACTTGTGACTAGTCATTTTTCACTAGTGTATAAAGTAAGCAGGATGAAGGGGTACTTAGTGAAGGAGAATGGATTGTTATGCGATACTGCCTCCGTCCCGGTTTATAGGTCACCTCGACCAAAACGCATGGACAGCGCAAACGATTTTCTAGCAAAGCAACGCAAGCAGTTATTGCATGCAACACTTTGGTTTCCACCCCCTAATTCGACTCGCATGCGTGCATGCAGATTTAGTTCCGGGAAATCAGTAATTTTATCTCTCCCATGAGCTGGTGTGGACATCGTCATCCAATCAGCGAGCTCCCTCACACATGGATTGGCCCACATCTGTTTACCAAAGGTTGGGGATCAAGAGAGGAAATAACTACGCTTTGGGAGACGTATAGACCTGGGGGCGTTTGATTGTGGCAATGGCCTTGTAAACACGTATGTGTCTACACTTGCTAACGGACCTGTAAAACCAGGATGGAGGTAGTATGTGGTTGGCCATATCTGCAAACTTTATAGGCAAGGGGCGGAGGAGGGCACATAGGCACTGACCTTCACCAGGAGAGGAGATGAGGAGGGCATGGAGGCACTGATCTTCACCGGGAGAGGAGATGAGGAGGGCATGGACCCGCGTCACTAGGGAGGGCGGCTTCGCGCGCTATTTCCTGTCCCCCCTCACTTGTTTTCCTAGGAACAAAAGGGGTAAGTGGAGGCGAGGGAGATAGCGATCCATAATTCATTATGCTCAAAGTCGAGCGGGGAGGCTGCCAATTCGGGTTAAGGAAGGTGGAGTGAGGGAGCGGCCGGTGAATATTTCTCTATGATGCCGAGACTGAATACCGAGACCCGTCGAATTTGAAGCATGTCCATGCTCCAAGGAATCGAATAAAGTTGCGAATTTTTCTTCAATGGCCTTGCATGTCATGAAATCAAGGATGATATCATGAATTAAGAGCGAATCCCACATGTATCGTACTCCCTCTGTTCCTAAATATATGTCTTTATAGAGATTTCACTGTAGACTATATACGGAGCAAAATGAGTAAACCTATTTTCTAAAAGACGTCTATATACATCAGAATGTAGTCTTTATAGTGAAATCTCTAAAAGGACTTATATTTAGGAATGAAGGAAGTAGATTAACTCCATAGTACTCCCTACGTTTCTTTTTAGTCCGCATATAAGGTTTGGTCAAAGTCAAGCTTTATAGAGTTTGACTAAATATTAAAATATATAAACATTCACAATATGAAATCAATATTATCAGATGCATCATGAAACATTTTTTTCATATTATATAATTTTAGTATTGTAGATGTTCATATTTTTTTATATAAATTTGGTTTGTGTAGTTTGACTTTGATCAAATCTTATATGCGGAGTTAAAAGAAACGGAGTATATTGTTGACTCATGAAGTTGAACCATACATTGATGGTTCGTTACTTTGGGGAAATATATACAAGCAAGTGCTTTGCAGCAGAAAAAATGTCGATCGAAATTTGAACTCAAATTCCCGCCACGGTGAAACTCCAATGCGCGCGCATGGGCCGAAACCCGTCTGCTCCCCGCCCACCTTCTTTCCGCCACGTCAGCGATCCACGCCAAGGCGCATCTGGGTCGTCCATCGCACACCGCGGCGGACGGCCGATATCATATCGATCCGTGGCACCCATCCGCCTCCCTCCTCGTATAAACTCGCCGCGCCCTCGCCGGTTATCCATCACCGTTCCTCCCACCTCCCAGCGAAGCCACGCACACCACACCAGAGCACCTCTCCCCGTCGCCGCCGCCGCAGCAGCATCCATGGCGCCCAAGGCTGCCGAGAAGAAGCCGGCAGAGAAGACCCCCGCGGGCAAGAAACCCAAGGCGGAGAAGAAGGTGCCGGCGTCCAAGGAGGGCGGGGGCGAGAAGAAGGGGAAGAAGAAGTCCAAGAAGAGCGTGGAGACGTACAAGATCTACATCTTCAAGGTGCTGAAGCAGGTGCACCCGGACATCGGGATCTCCTCCAAGGCCATGTCCATCATGAACTCCTTCATCAACGACATCTTCGAGAAGCTGGCCGGCGAGTCGGCCAAGCTGGCGCGGTACAACAAGAAGCCCACCATCACGTCCCGGGAGATCCAGACCTCCGTCCGCCTCGTCCTCCCCGGCGAGCTCGCCAAGCACGCCGTCTCCGAGGGCACCAAGGCCGTCACCAAGTTCACTTCCGCCTGATTCGGCTGATGGATCGATGTCACCCTGTAGTTTCCTGTTCGTGCTCTGTCCTCTTGTAACTTGTCCTGGTTGTGTGGGATCACATCTCATGATCCGGAGAAATAGTAACAGCGCTTATTTCAGTTCTTGCCATGATCCTGTTTGTGCTACTTTGTCTTGGTTCGATCTGTGGTGCAAGCTCACCTTTTCTCTGTAGATCTCTGCGGCAACGACCCTGAACTTGCAGATATGTCTCTCTGTTTCAATTCTTAATTTCGGTTTCAGCCAACTGTTTAGCACCCTGTTTCAGTTAACTGCTGAAGTGTCGATATCTTCAGACAAACTCAATTTCAGCTCCCGACCTTCTCAATCTCGCTGAATGGCCATGATCCCCCAGTTGCTCATGCAGATGTTGCTGTTACTGCTTACGTGTGCACAATTTGTCCGTCCATTTTTCTCTCGTGGTGTTTATTTGTTGTATCATTGCTCGAACATAAGATGAAAATGTTTGGGTTCAGTCAGCGCAGCACGTTACGGTAGGATATTGAGGTTAATGGATCAGGCAAGCTTGTTCTAGCCGAGGAGAGGATGTTTATTTAGGGAAGATGCACATAAACTTTTCTTGTGCTGAAATGCATATTTTGTACCATGTGTACTTTCTTTCTCCACTTCTTGTAATAATGTAATGACATTGTTCTTGGGAGTACATGGTATGCATATCGTTCACATTAGTTTGATGGAACAGCCGCGATCGTTTCGTTTCGTCTCGTCATCAGAAGTGTAAAGGAAGAGAATGGGCGGCGAGCATTGGTGCAAGCTGAACTTTACTCGATTATTCTCTGATGGTGCCTGAGATGAAGTTAATGGTTTTAGTGCTTTGCCTTGGTCTGGAGTCAACATCTGGCGGTAAATTGTGCTGATGTTCCATGCGAAATTTATGCGTGTTGGAAGGTCATATAATAAGCGTGCGGGAGCAAAATGAATTTGGGACAACACCGGGTTTCCGCACCTGAATATATTCATGAACGAGGGAGATCTCAAAGCCGGACACTGTATGCATCAGGTGTAGCAGGGGATCAGGAAGGGGGAGTGATCAGAAACAGAAAAGGGAACTAGGGAGATCCAAATGAAGTACCAGTTGGGGCCAATACCCAAGGCAGAGATTGACATTTTTTTTAAGCTCATTAGATTGAAATCCCGCGAGTTTAGTTCATGCTTTTTCTTTTCTTTTCATTCATTCGTGCAAACTAATACTAATACATTGCAGCGTATGATGACATTCAGGAAGATCCAAACCGCAAAGCATCAAAGGGGGCACAAATCAACCTAATAAACTGAGAGAAGGAAATCATCAGATTTCCACCAACAACCTGCTCCAAGATTCAGTGGTTCACTCGTCCTTCATCCAACCATATATACGTTTCCCCTTCGTCTTCCCGTTTTGATCTTTTTGCATCTCTGATTTTTCCATCGGGTTTTTCTCCTACCTTAGAAAGACGTAAGGTTATGCGCTTCACTCGTCCTGCGTCCAATCTTGAGTACTTTTCGTTTTCTTGATCTGGAGAAATAGTAACAGCGCTTGTTTGCGTTCTTGCTATGATCCTGTTTGTGCCACTTTGTCTTGGTTCGATCTACTTATTACTGAAGCTCGCGTTTCTCTGTAAATCTCTGCAGACAACGACTCCGAACCGGCAGAGATGTCTCTCTGTTGGACTATGAACTCTGAACTTGCAGGACGTGGGGTGGTGAGTCTATTTCAGTTAACTGACGACAGTGTCGGTATCTTCAGACATAAGCTCAGTTCGACCTTCCGCCTGCTCGCTCAATGGCTTTGATCGCCTGAAACGTCACGGTTGCAGGTTGCTCATGCAGATATTGCCGTTACTGAACATCTCTGTTCCGTCATGGCGTCAAGCCTTAAAAACCAAAGCTTATCCAAGTAATCACGGCGAAATTGGTTTCTTTCTAGCTTTGTATGCTGTACAACAGGCGGCTTCAGTTAGAAGCACAAGTTAACAACAAATGAACACGCCGATCGTACGGCGATCGAACGAAGAAAGAACTAGTCTCACACACGCGCGGCTAGATTCACTGATCAGTGGCACACGATGGTCTCGAAGGAGTCGATCCCATCGAACTCCGGCGCGAACCACGGCCGCAACGTTGGCGGCGACTGTGATTTCCCCTTGTCCGGCTGCTGCCCCGCCTCAGCCGGCAGACCGCCCTGCTCTAGCCGACGTCGCCCCCGGCGCCGGCGACGCGCTTCCATACTCGATTCGAGACGGGGATGATTCCTGCTGCAGCTCCGGTGGCCGATGCTTTCTTGCACCCACACTCGCTCTGTGTCTTTGCTTCAATCAATCAATTGGCTTTGCTTTGCTTGCTTGCTCGGGTTGGTGAAGGGAGAGAGGGGGCGCGACCCGGCTTATATACGGCGGGGCATGGTCCATGGAGGAAGTTTTGGGCATGGCGGATTCTAGCGCCGAAGGAGTCCAGAATCTTCATGGACGCGGCCGCGAGGGAGAACCAGTGAGCCAGCTCGTGAGTCGTGACGCACGCGGTGGCGTGGTGGAGGTTGCAACCGTCCCGCGGTTTCGCCCGTGTTTATATTCTTTCCCTCCTGCGCTGTCTTCTCTACCCATGAAAATTGACAACTCTGGCCATTTTTTCCCCGGGTAATAAATCTGGCCTTTTTTGAAAGAGAGAATTGCTTATTTAACACTGATTTTTTGGCCAATTTGACACATGAAACATTTTTCTTCCTCACTTAACACCAACTCTAAAATTTATTCCTTTTGTGATACTCCGTCCATTTTGAGTACTAACAGTTTAAATGACAGCTGAAAAGACGATTTTTTACCCCGATGCAACTTTGTGACCAAAATTATTCACATTACTAAAGAAAGTATAAAAATAACTTTTCTTTTCTGTTGTTAAATGCAAAATTAGGCAGAACCTTCCAAGTAAACATGCATATCTTGGATTTAAATTATTTCAAAATTTAGTTGAAAAATTAGGCCGAACGTCCCCTGTAATTTGATGCAATATCCCCTGCACACAATTCACATACACATAATTAAATACACAATATTCAAATTTGCCAATGTCACGAGACATGAACATTCAGGCTCACATCCAAGTACACATATATGACTTACAATATACGTCACGCGTTGCCGCACCCCAGGGGAGCAAGATTTTTTTCTTTTTCTACACGCCTTTTCGTGTTTTTTGGTTTCTTTGCTCTTCGCCTTCTTTTTTTTGGTCTTCGACTTTTTCTTGGCTTTCCCTAGGGTTCGGTGAAAAAAAGTTATTTTTTATTTTTTTCCAAGCAAAATCGTGCTTCTAAAAAAGGGAAAATATGAGAAGCATTGATTATTTTTTATATCCTTTTTTTAAAAAATTGAACCTTATTTTCAAACATGTGAAACTTTTTCAAATCCATGAACATTTTCAAGTGTAGCAAACATATTACAAATCCCCAAACTTTTTTTACAAAAGTGAACGATCAATGGTCAACGGTCAAGGCGAGCTAATCAGCTCGTTGAAAGAAGAATGAAACAGGACGAGGCAACTAGCGAGAGCGAGGCGGGCGAGCAATGGAAGTGTTAATGGGCCTCAGCCTAGGACATCTTTTAGTGGGCGCTAGGGACAAAAATTGGCGCTGAAGCGCTGATAAGGAGGACTCATCACTTTCTCATGTGGCGTGTACCGTGCCATGGACTACTGGGCTGGGCCGACACTTCCCTCAAAATTCGGGACCTGCTACCCACTCTCCATCCATCCAATTGGATGCCAGCTCCCACCCCGGCGACATAGAAATTTTGATTCCTAAATATTCTCTCCGTTCACTATTATACGATGTTCTGTTTTTTTAATCAAATGTACATAGACAAGTTTTAGTGCAGTCCATATTAAAATATTCAAAATGTCTTATAGTAGGGAGCGGATGGAGTACTTGCTAACTGGTTGAAGGTAATTTTGTCGGAAGTCATCTATCAGGAACAATGTGCCTTTGTTCCTGTTTTTCTAATTACGAAGAATATTATTTTAGCTTATGGGTGTCTTCACTTCATGAACGAAGAAGAGTAAGAACAATCCCCATTGTGCTCTAAAGTTAGATGTGATAAAGACATATGCCAGGGTGGAATGGAGATATTAAGAAGCAATTATTAAGAAACTTGGTATCGTTCTGAGGTTTGTGTGGATGATTATGAGTGTGTCACCTCAGTGACCTTCTCGGCCATGTTTAATGGCGGCGTCTCACGAGAATTTCGTCCATCCCATGAGATCCGATAAGGAGACCACATATCCCCTTATATATTTTTATTGGTTGCGGAGGGTTTATCATGCTTACTAACGAGGGATGGTGCGGCTAATGCTGGTGTGAAAGTGACGGCAACGTCATGCGGCGAATCACTTGTTATTTGTGAATGATAGTGTCCTATTTATGAAGGCCACTAATGAAGGGCAACATGTACACGTAGAGCGGTATTGCAATGCTTCGGGATAACATGTTAATTTATCCAAATCATTTATTTTCAGGACACAATGGTGCGAAAGAATAAAAGAGATTTGAAAACTAAAATTAAATATGTGTTATATGCACCTGAAATCTTTCTTGTCGGTTCAACATGTGGATCTGTACTTTGTTGTGTATTCATTTATGTATTGGGCCCTAGAGTTGCTACTAAGGGCATCTCCATGGCGGACCAGTAAACTGCCCGTATCCGTTCGGACCGTGCTGTTCGGACCGCGGAAGCCATCCAACACGGTCCTATATTGGTCCGCGGGGCGGTCCAGGCGCGTATTCTCCTGTAAATTGGAAACAAACATGGGAAGCTTTGCCGGAGTCCAAACATGCAATTGACCAATCACATGCTTGGTCCTTCTCTTCTCTATCCTCCCAATCCGCACATGCATGACCCCCCCTCTTCTCTCTCTCCTCCCAAATGGATACTAAACCACAAAAATCCCACCATATGAATGGTCCTCACCTATTTTTTCTTCTCCTAGCCGGATACTTTGTAAGTACCGTTGAATTGCTCCCTCCCGTGTCATGTCCGCGGACCACGTCCAGACATAAAAGCGGTTAAACGGACATATAGCGGAGAAATTTACGAGAGGTACTCACAGTAGAGAGTTTTTTTAAGTACGCGAATGTGTACCATATTTTTATAGAAGGCAAAATTTGAATTACAAGAAGACTACAACTTGTTGCGAACAACAAGCATAGTGCAGACACCACACCACACGAGGCAAGTCCGAAAACTGCCAACACTGACAAAACAACTACAAAGCACAAAAGAGTATGTCCAAAAACAGATCAACATTACCGCATTTTGACCAACGTCGCCCAGCTCCGAAGACAATACCAACTCTGGATGAACTTCCCTTGTCGACGCACCATCCACCCTTTGATGCCTAAAGGATGTGGCAAGTAGATGGCGGTGTTGGGGAACGTAGCATGCAATTTCAAAAAAAATCCTACGTTCACGCAAGATCTATCTAGGAGATGCATAGCAACGAGAGGGGGAGAGTGTGTCCACGTGCCCTCGTAGACCGAAAGCGGAAGCGTTAGCTTAACGCGGTTGATGTAGTCGAACGTCTTCTCGATTCAACCGATCAAGCACCGAACGTACGTCACCTCCGAGTTCTGCACACGTTCAGCTCGATGACATCCCTCGAACTCTTGATCCAGCAAAGTGTCGAGGGAGAGTTCCGTCAGCACGACAGCGTGGTGACGGTGATGGTGAAGTTATCCGCGCAGGGATTCACATAAGCACTACAACAATATGACCGGAGGAGTAAACGGTGGAGGGGGGCACCGCACATGGCTAAGAACAATTGATGTGCCTTAGAGGTGCCCCTCGCACCCGTATATAAAAGAGGGAGAGGGGAGGAGGCCGGCCTAGGGGTGCGCCAAGTGGGGGGAGTCCCACTTGGACTCCTAGTCCAATTCGCGCCCCCTTCCTTTTATCAGAGGGGGAAAGGGGGAAGGAGAGGGAGAAGGAGAAGGAAAGGGGGGCCGCGCCCCCTCTGTGACGTCCGGGTAATTAAGCTACAGTAATTCCCTGCTAATGATGCCACGTCACCATGATTACTGCAGTTAAACTCGTGACGATTCAGATCCTATTCAAATTCAGATTCAAATTTCAAGTCAAGATTTTTTTTTTCAAACGTGAAAACAAAATGTTCGAAGTGTGGCAAATATTCTCTGGATATTTGTCATGTTGAAACCACATTTTTTTAAAGTGTTTAAGTGCACTAAAATATTTAAAACAGCAGCAAAACATTTAACTAACTACCCTTTTCAAATTGATAAAATATTAAACTATTTGTTTTATTGCCAAAAACTTACGGGGCAGTGGCATACTTATTAAAACTAAATTAGAAACCAGTGGTGTACTTTGTAAAACCAAATTCAAAAGGAAACTAAAATAAAAACAATAAAACAGAAATATAAAATAAAACAAAAGATAAAATAAAACAAAATACAAAAGAAAAATAAAATAAAACAAAACCCACACCCAACTGGGCCTCAGCCCAGCCAACGGCCTACCAGGCCGGCCCACCCCGCCCCCTATATGGCCTCCCCAGGCCAAACCCTAACCCACCGAGACCCTCCACTCTCCCCACACTCGCTCTCCCTCACCTCCCTCGATCCAGATCGGATCGAGGCACCAGACGCCGCCGCCCGGAGACGCCACCCCCGTCGCCAACCCCAGCCGCCTCACCGGACCGCCTCGCCTCCTCCCTGACGTGCTCCACCGACCTCGACGCCACCCCGAACCGCCGTCGCCGAGCGCCATCCACCCGGAGCTCCCCCGTCGCCGCCTGTCGTCTTCGTCCTCCTCCGTGACCCCCACTGCCACTCCCCTACACTACTCGGTGAGGGTCACGCCCTCTCCTCTCTCCCCTGTCCCGCGCACGCTACGGCGCCGTCGCCCCCTGCAGCTCTCGACCACGCCCCGCGTCCTCCCGTAGCCGCCATCGCGCCCCGACCGCGGTCACCCCGCGCTGGCCGCACCCAGCATGAGCGCCCGACCCCGCGACCTCCGCGCCCGCGCCTCGCCAGCTCCAACCGCCGCTGCCGCTCGCGCCACTGCTCACCTCCATCGCCCCCTGCTCCCCTGCAAGCGCGCCGCCCTGCCTGCGGACCGGCCTCGCCTCGTCCGCCCCGAGGCATCGTCCCAGCGCCTCGGCATCGCCCGCATCGCCATAGCTTCGCCCCGTCGTGGCCTCCCGCTGCCACGCCGGTGACGCGCTGGCGTCCCCCCTGCCGTGGCCTTGACTGGAGCGCCTAGTCCGGGTGCCCGCACCCGCGCGCCCGCTAGCGCCCGCTCTAGTGGCCTCTGTGCCACTGAACAATGGGGCCCACGCCCCAGAACGTTTTAAAAAAAGAGAGGAAAGGATTAAAAAAGAATTAAATAAATAAATACATAATAATTTAAATAATAATAATTAATTAACTTAATTAATTAATCCTGTTTAATTAAACTAATTAGCTAATTAACCCAATTAACTATTGTTAATTAATTAAACAGTCAATGACATGCGGGACCCACACATCAGTTTGACCGAGTCAACACCTCTGTTGACTGCTGATGTCATGCTGACGTCATGATGACATCAGCTTGTACTATTCTGGATAATGTTGAATTAAAATATTTAAATAAATTCTAAAAATGATTTAAACTTTAAAAAATTAAAATAAAATAAACTGTAGCTCGGATTGAAATACTTTGTACATAAAAGTTGCTTAGAACGACGAGACGAATCCGAATACGCAGCCCGTTCGTCCGCCACACATCCCTAGCATAGCAAACTCGCAACTTTTCCCCTCAGGTTCATCTGTCCGAAAACGCGAAACACCGGGAATACTTTCCCGGATGTTTTCCCCCTTCGTCGGTATCACCTCCTACCGCATTAGGGCACACCTGGCACCGCTCATTGTCATGTCATGCATCATCATGCTTGTGTTTGCATTATATTTATTGTTTCTTCCCCCCTCTTCTCTCGTTAGACACCGAGACCGACGCCGCTGCTACCCAGTACGACTACGGTGTTGACGACCCCTCCTTCTCGGCCGAGCTTCCAGGCAAGCCCCCCTTGATCACCAGATATCGCCTATTCTTCTCTATACTGCTTGCATTAGAGTAGTGTAGCATGTTACTGCTTTTTGTTAATCCTATTTTGCTACATAGCCTGTCTTTGCCACTACTGTTGTTACCTTTACCTGTAATCCTACATGCTTAGTATAGGATGCTAGTATTCCATCTATGGCCCTACATTCTTGTCCGTCTGCTGTGCTATACTATCGGGCCGTGATCAGTTGGGAGGTGATCACAGGTTTATACTATATACTTTATACATGATACATGTGGTGACTAAAGTCGGGTCGGCTCGTGGAGCACCCGCGAGTGATTCACAGATTGGGGGCTGAAAGGACCTTTGTCCCAACGGCCCTCTGTGTGGATCTTTGTGGCGGAGCGACAGGGCAGGTTGAGACTACCTAGGTGAGAGGTGGGCCTGGCCCTGGTCGGCGTCCGCGGTTACTTCAAAATAACACGCTTAACGAGATCTTGGTATTTGATCTGAGTCTGGCCACTGGCCTATACGCACTAACCAACTACGCGGGAACAGTTATGGGCACTCGGCGTCGTGGTATCAGCCGAAGCCTTCGTGACGTCAGCGACTGAGTGGCGCGCGCCGGATTGGACTGGAACACCTGCTAGGCTAGGTCTGCTTCCGGCCGCCCACGCAACATGCAGGTGTGCAATGGGCGATGGCCCCAGACCCCTGCGCCATAGGATTTAGACCGGCGTGCTGACCTCTCTGTTGTGCCTAGGTGGGGCTGCGACGTGTTGATCTTCCGAGGCTGGGCATGACCCAGGAAAGTGTGTCCGGCCAAATGGGATCGAGTGTGTTGGGTTATGTGGTGCACCCCTGCAGGGAAGTTTATCTATTCGAATAGTCGTGATCTTCGGTAACATGACGACTTGGAGTTGTACCTTGACCTTATGACAACTAGAACCGGATACTCAATAAAACATACCCTTCCAAGTGCCAGATATAACCCGGTGATCGCTCTCTAACAGGGCGACGAGGAGGGGATCGCCGGGTAGGTTTATGCTATGCGATGCTACTTGGTGAACTTACCATCTACTCTCTTCTACATGCTGCAAGATGGAGGTGGCCTGAAGCGTAGTCTTCGACAGGATTAGCTATCCCCCTCTTATTCTGGCATTCTGCAGTTCAGTCCACCGATATGGCCCTTTACACATATACCCATGCATATGTAGTGTAGCTCCTTGCTTGCGAGTACTTTGGATGAGTACTCACGGTTGCTTTTCTCCCTCTTTTCCCCCTTTCCCTTCTACCTGGTTGTCGCAACCAGATGCCAGAGCCCAGGACCCAGACGCCACCGTCGACGACGACTCCTACTACACTGGAGGTGCCTACTACTACGTGCAGGCCACTGGCGACGACCAGGAGTAGTTTAGGAGGATCCCAGGCAGGAGGCCTGCGCCTCTTTCGATCTGTATCCCAGTTTGTGCTAGCCTTCTTAAGGCAAACTTTTTTAACTTATGTCTGTACTCAGATATTGTTGCTTCCGCTGACTCGTCTATGATCGAGCACTTGTATTCGAGCCCTCGAGGCCCCTGACTTGTATTATGATGCTTGTATGACCTATTTATGTTTTAGAGTTGTGTTGTGATATCTTCCCGTGAGGCCCTGATCTTGATCGTACACGTTTGCGTGCAAGATTAGTGTACGATTGAATCGGGGGCGTCACACCCTCCCCTAGTCCAATTCGGATTCCTCCCTTGGGGGGCGCGCGCCACCCCTTGTGGGCTGCCTTGCCTCCCTCCTATGGCCCATAGGGCCCATATCTTCCCCCGGGGGTTCCGGTAACCCCCCGGTACTCCGATACGTACCCGATACATTCCGAAACACTTCCGGTGTCCGAATACTATCATCCAATATATCAATCTTTACCTCCCGACCATTTCGAGACTCCTCGTCATGTCCGTGATCTCATCCGGGACTCCGAACAATCTTCGGTCACCAAAACACATAACTCATAATACAAATCGTCATCGAACGTTAAGCGTGCGGACCCTACGAGTTCGAGAACTATGTAGACATGACCGAGACACCTCTCCGGTCAATAACAGGTAGCGGAACCTGGATGCACATATTGGCTCCCACATATTCTACGAAGGTCTTTATCGGTCGAACCGCAATGACAACATATGTTACTCCCTTTGTCATTGGTATGTTACTTGCCCGAGATTCGATTATCGGTATCTTCGTACCTAGTTCAATCTCGTTACCGGCAAGTCTCTTTACTCGTTCGGTAATGCATAATCCCGCAACTAACTCATTAGTCACATTAAGCTTATTATGATGTGCATTACCGAGAGGGCCCAGAGATACCTCTCCGATACTCGGAGTGACAAATCCTAATCTCGATCTATGCCAACCCAACAAAACACCTTCAGAGATACCTGTAGAGCATCTTTATAATCACTCATTCACGTTGTTACGTTTGATAGCACACAAGGTATTCCTCCGGTATCCGGGAGTTGCATAATCTCATAGTCAAAGGAACATGTATAAGTCATGAAGAAAGCAATAACAATAAAACTTAACGATCATTATGCTAAGCTAACGGATGGGTCTTGTCCATCACATCATTCTCCTAATGATGTGATCCCGTTCATCAAATGACAACACATGTCTATGGTTAGGAAACTTATCCATCTTTGATTAACGAGCTAGTCTAGTGGAGGATTACTAGCGACACTGTTTTGTCTATGTATCCACACATGTATCAAGTTTCTGGTTAATACAATTCTAGCATGAATAATAGATATTTATCATGATATAAGGAAATATGAATAACAACTTTATTATTGCCTCTAGGGCATATTTCCTTCAGTCTCCCACTTGCACTAGAGTCAGTAATCTAGATTACAATGTAATGATTCTAACACCCATGGAGTCTTAGTGTTGATCATGTTTTGCTCGTGGAAGAGGCTTAGTTAACGGGTCTGCCACATTCAGATCCGTATGTATTTTGCAAATCTCTATGTCTCCCTCCTTGACTTGATCACGGATGGAGTTGAAGCGTCTCTTGATGTGTTTGGTTCTTCTGTGAAATCTGGATTCCTTCGCCAAGGCTATTGCCCCGGTATTGTCACAAAAGATTTTCGTTGGACCCGATGCACAAGGTATTACACCTAGATCGGATATGAACTCCTTCATCTAGACTCCTTCATTCGCTGCTTCCGAAGCAGCTATGTACTCCGCTTCACACGTAGATCCCGCCACGACGCTTTGCTTGGAACTGCACCAACTGACAGCTCCACCATTCAATATAAATACGTATCCGGTTTGTGACTTAGAGTCATCTGGATCAGTGTCAAAGCTAGCATCAATGTAACCATTTACGATGAGCTCTTTGTCACCTCCATAAACGAGAAACATATCCTTAGTCCTTTTCAGGTACTTCAGGATGTTCTTGACCGCTGTCCAGTGATCCACACCTGGATTACTTTGGTACCTCCCTGCTAGTCTTATAGCAAGGCACACATCAGGTCTGGTACACATCATTGCATACATGATAGAACCTATAGCTGAGGCATAGGGAATGACTTTCATTTTCTCTCTATCTTCTGCAGTGGTCGGGCATTGAGTCTGACTCAACTTCACACCTTGTAATACAAGCAAGAACCCTTTCTTTGACTGATCCATTTTGAACTTCTTCAAAACTTTATCAAGGTATGTGCTTTGTGAAAGTCCAATCAAGCGTCTTGATCTATCTCTATAGATCTTGATGCCCAATATATAAGCAGCTTCACCGAGGTCTTTCATCGAAAAACTTTTATTCAAGCATCCTTTTATGCTATCCAGAATTCTAAATCATTTCCAATCAACAATATGTCATCCACATATAATATTAGAAATGCTATAGAGCTCCCACTCACTTTCTTGTAAATGCAGGCTTCTCCGAAAGTCTGTATAAAACCATATGCTTTGATCACCCTCATCAAAGCGTATATTCCAACTCCGAGAGGCTTGCACCAGTCCATAAATGGATCGCTGGAGCTTGCACACTTTGTCAGCACCTTTAGGTTCGACAAAACCTTCTGGTTGCATCATATACAACTCTTCCTTAAGAAATCCATTAAGGAATACAGTTTTGACATCCATTTGCTAGATTTCATAATCATATAATGCGGCAATTGCTAACATGATTCGGACAGACTTAAGCATCGCTATGGGTGAGAAGGTCTCATCATAGTCAACTCCTTGAACTTATCGAAAAAATTTCGCGACAAGTCGAGCTTTGTAGACAGTAACATTGCCATCAGCGTCAGTCTTCTTCTTGAAAATCCATTTATTCTCTATGGCTTGCCGATCGTCGGGCAAGTCCACCAAATTCCACACTTTGTTCTCATACATGGATCCCATCTCAGATTTCATGGCCTCGAGCCATTTTGCGGAATCTGGGCTCATCAACGCTTCCTCATAGTTCGTAGGTTCGTCATGGTCTAGTAACATGACTTCTAGAACAGGATTACCGTACCAGTCTGGTGCGGAACCTGCTCTGGTTAACCTATGAAGTTTGGTAGTAACTTGATCCAAAGTTTCATGATCATTATCATTAGCTTCCTCACTAGTTGGTGTAGGCATCACGTGAATGGTTTTCTGTGATGAGCTACTTTCCAATTCAAGAGAAGGTACAATTACCTCATCAAGTTCTACTTTCCTCCCACTCACTTCTTTCGAGAGAAACTTCTTCTCTAGAAAGGATCCATTCTTAGCAACAAAGATCTTGCCTTCGAATCTGTGATAGAAGGTGTACCCAACAGTCTCTTTTGGGTATCCTATGAAGGCACACTTCTCCGATTTGGGTTCGAGCTTATCAGGCTGAAGCTTTGTGACGCCCGGATAATTATGCTACAGTTAACCTACGCTAATGATGCCACGTCACCTCTGTTAGTGTTGATAATCTCGCGTTAGTTCAAAACCGGATCAAAATTCAAATTCAAAATATGGCAAACAACAAAAGTTTTCAAACTTTAAAACTAAAATGTTCGGGTTGTGTCAAATAAATCGTAAGTAATTATGGTGGAGAAACCAAGCTTTGATAAAATATTTAAAGGCTCTAAAACAATTAAAACAATAGAGAAAACTATTAAACAAATGCCTATTGAACTTATAAAATGCCAAAACTATTTTATTATGGGTTAAGGATTAATCTCACAGTAGATTGTTGATAAATACAAATTTAGGCACTAGTGGTAATTTTTGTAAAAAAAAGAAAAAAAAGAAAAGAAATTACAAAAGAGAAAACAAACAAAAAAAAACCAAAAGCCCCCCCCACCACTGGGCCTCGACCCAGCTGGCCGCAACCAGCCAGGCCGGCCCAGCCGCCTCCCCTTAACCCCCCGATCCACACCAAACCCT
>NC_057802.1:50755930-50787113 GCF_018294505.1 Triticum aestivum | reverse complement strand
TCCCCGATCTGGATCGAGGAGGACCCGATCCCAGCCCGACCGCATCGCCCCGGACCGCCGCCTACGCCCCGCAGGTCCTCCTGCCGCCCTCCTGTCGTCGCCTCGCCATCCTCGAGGCCCCGTTGAGGATCTGGCCTATCTCACCTCCTCCTTGCCATGGCCGGACCCGAGCGCCACACCTGCAGCAGTATCGCCGTCGCGGCCACCACGTCGCCCGGAGCTTCCTCGCCGGACTGCCTCCTCTTCGTCATCGTCGTCCCCGACGTCCTCCTCGACCCCCGTTGCCCCGAACCCTACGAACCCGCCGTGAGCACCGCTACCTCCCATCCTCTGTCCCCGTCGTCCGCTCTCGCACATCGCGGGCCGCGACCACCGTCACCGTGGACCTGCTGCTGCTCCCTCGCGCGGTCTACGCCCGCACCTCGCTCGCCGTCGCGCGAACCACCCCTGACCTTGCCCACCGGCCAGCCGCGCTCCGCCGACCACCTCGCCTCTGCCGCCTCGTGCGAGGCCGCAACGCGCCTGGTGCTGCCTCCGGCGACCCCTCCTGCGCCGGCTTCCTTCGCCGGAAACGGCCAGCCGGTGAGCCCCGCCCTGGCCGCCGGCGCGCTCTAGCGCCCGTGCCCCCGTCGCGACCTGGCGCTCGTGCCCGTTTCGCCCGACCCGTTAAGGCCCCCTTTGCCTGTGACATAGGGGCCCCACGCCGCTGAGAACAAAAAAAAGGAAGAATTAAAAAAAAGATATAAAAATAATAATAATAAAAATAATGATAATAATATATTAAAAATAATTAATTAATTAAAGAATTAATTAACCTAATTAATTTTTGATTAATTAAACTAATCTAATAACTAAACTAATTAAACTGTTAGTTAATTAATCAGTCAATGACAGGTGGGTCCCGCACGTCAGTTTGACCCAGTCAACGCCCTGTTGACTGCTGACGTCATGATGACGTCAGCAGGCACTATTCTGGATAATGTTGAATTAAATAAATTAAATAAATTCTAAAATGATTTAAAACTTTAGAAAATCATATAAAATAAACTGTAGCTCAGATGAAAATACTTTCTACATGAAAGTTGCTCAGAACGACGAGACGAATCCGAATGTCAGCCACGCATCCCTAGCATAGTGAACCTGCAACATTTCACCTCCGGTCCAACTGTCCGAAAACGCAAAACATCGGGAATACTTTCCCGGATGTTCCCCCCTTCGCCGGTACCACCTACTGTCGCGTTAGGACACACCTAGCACTGCTCATTGTCATGTCACGCATCGTCATGTTTATGTTTGCATTGTATTTACTGTTTCTTCCCCCTCTTCTCTCCGGTAGACTACGAGACCGACACTGCTGCTGCCCAGTTCGACTACGGAGTTGACGACCCCTCCTACTTGCCAGAGCAACCAGGCAAGCCCCCCCCTTGATCACCAGATATTTCCTATTCTTCTCTATACTGCTTGCATTAGAGTAGTATAGCATGTTACTGCTTTTCGTTAATCCTATCCTGATGCATAGCCTGTCATTGTTGCTACAGTTGTTACCCTTACCTGCTATCCTACTGCTTAGTATAGGATGCTAGTGTTCCATCAGTGGCCCTACACTCTTGTCCGTCTGCCATGCTATACTACTGGGCCGTGATCACTTTGGGAGGTGATCACGGGTATATACTATATACATTATATACATGACACATGTGGTGACTAAAGTCGGGTCGGCTCGAGGAGTACCCGCAAGTGATTCTGATGAGGGGGCTGAAAGGACAGGTGGCTCCACCCCGGTAGAGGTGGGCCTGGGTTCCTGACGGCCCCCGACTGTTACTTTGTGGCGGAGCGACAGGGCAGGTTGAGACCACCTAGGAGAGAGGTGGGCCTGGCCCTGGTCGGCGTTCGCGGATACTTAACACGCTTAACGAGATCTTGGTATTTGATCTGAGTCTGGCCATTTGGTCTATACGCACTAACCATACACGCGGGAGTAGTTATGGGTATCCCGACGTCGTGGTATCAGCCGAAGCTCTTTTGACGTCAGCGACTGAGTGGCGCGCGCCGCATTGGACCGTAAGCTCGCGCTTGTATTAAGGGGGCTAGGTCTGCTTCCGGCCGCGTACGCAACGTGCAGGTGTGCATAGGGCGATGGGCCCAGACCCCTGCGCGCATAGGTTTAGACCGGCGTGCTGACCTCTCTGTTGAGCCTAGGTGGGGCTGCGACGTGTTGATCTTACGAGGCCGGGCATGACCCAGAAAAGTGTGTCCGGCCAAATGGGATCGAGCGTGTTGGGTTATGTGGTGCACCCCTGCAGGGAAGTTTATCTATTCGAATAGCCGTGTCCCTCGGTAAAAGGACGACCCGGAGTTGTACCTTGACCTTATGACAACTAGAACTGGATACTTAATAAAACACACCCTTCCAAGTGCCAGATATAACCCGGTGGTCGCTCTCTAACAGGGTGACGAGGAGGGGATCGCCGGGTAGGATTATGCTATGCGATGCTACTTGGAGGACTTCAATCTACTCTCTTCTACATGCTGCAAGATGGAGATAACCAGAGGCGTAGTCTTCGACAGGACTAGCTATCCCCCTTTTATTCTGGCATTCTGCAGTTCAGTCCACTGATATGGCCCTTTACACATATACCCATGCATATGTAGTGTAGCTCCTTGCTTGCGAGTACTTTGGATGAGTACTCACGGTTGCTTTTCTCCCTCTTTTCCCCTTTCTATACCTGATTGTCGCAACCAGATGCTGGAGTCCAGGAGCTAGAGATCCCGAGGATGATTCTACATGGAGTTCGGCTTCGAGGAGTAGTTAGGAGGTCCTAGGCAGGAGGCCTTGCCTTTTCGATCGTTGCTACTTTTGTGCTAGCCTTCTTAAGGAAAACTTGTTTAACTTATGTCTGTACTCAGATATTGTTGCTTCCGCTGACTCGTCTATGATCGAGCACTTGTATTCGAGCCCTCGAGGCCCCTGGCTTGTATTATAATGCGTGTATGACTTATTTATGTTTTAGAGTTGTGTTGTGATATCTTCCCGTGAGTCCCTGATCTTGATCGTACACATTTGCGTGCATGATTAGTGTACGGTCAAATCGGGGGCGTCACAAGCTTTTTCACATAAGCATCGCAACCCCAAACTTTAAGAAACGACAGCTTAGCTTTCTTGCCAAACCACAGTTC
This sequence comes from Triticum aestivum, assembly GCF_018294505.1. Classification (NCBI taxonomy): domain Eukaryota; kingdom Viridiplantae; phylum Streptophyta; class Magnoliopsida; order Poales; family Poaceae; genus Triticum; species Triticum aestivum. The sequence goes on along the minus strand of NC_057802.1, from coordinate 50,783,936 downwards.
ATACGGTGTCGTCTCAACGGATTTAGACGGTGCCCTGTTTAATGTGAATGCAGCTGTCTCTAATGCATAACCCCAAAATGATAGAGGTAAATCGGTAAGAGACATCATAGATCACACCATATCTAATAAAGTACGATTACGACGTTCGGACACACCTTTACGCTGTGGTGTTCCAGGTGGCGTGAGTTGTGAAACTATTCCACATTGTTTTAAATGAAGGCCAAACTCGTAACTCAAATATTCGCCTCCGCGATCAGATCATAGAAACTTTATTTTCTTGTTATGATGATTCTCCACTTCACTCTGAAATTCTTTGAACTTTTCAAATGTTCCAGACTTGTGTTTCATTAATTAGATATACCCATATCTGCTCAAATCATTTGTGAAGGTTAGAAAATAATGATACCCGCCGCGAGCCTCAACACTCATTGGACCGCATACATCGGTATGTATTATTTCCAGTAATGTCGTGGAATTGTCATAGCAGATGTCCTAGAGGAAGGACTTAGTTGTGGAGCCATGGCGACGAGGTTAGCTTAAAGGGGTTAAAGAGGGACAAAGGACACGAGGAGTTTATACTGGTTCGGCCCCTTGCAGTGAAGGTAAAAGCCTAATCTAGTTTGAGGTGGTATTGCTAAGGTTTCGATTACCAGGGAGCGAATACGCTTGGCCTGGCTTTCGATCTGTTGTTTCTTGCCCTAAGCCGCTGCCGGGTCGTCCCCTTATATACACGGGTTGACGCCCTGCGGCTTACAGAGTCCCGGCCGGCTCATACAAACGTGTCCGGCCCGGCGACTTATCTCACATGCCTTACAATACAAGTTACATATACATGGCGGTTTACATTTACGGGCCATAAGCCGCCTTTGGGGTTTGGGCCCTTTAGCAAGCCTACTTCATGAACCGCCATCTTGAACATACTCACGGGCTTTATTTTAGATGAACCGCCATTGAGATAACCCGGCCCCTCCTGGGCGGGTTATATCCAATAGTCATATCCCCAACATTAGGCCCCAGGTTGATTTGAACTTGTTCATGTCAATCTTCAACACTTTAGAAAAAATCCTTCTTCATCTTCTTGTGAGATATTGTAACCCGCCATGACGTCATCTCCTGAAATTGTGGAAACCCGCCATGACGTCATCTGCCATTAATTTGCATAACACCCAGTATATCTTAACAGATCCTTATCTTTAATAACCATCCCGAAAATCGAGGCGCTCGCGCCATCACATATCTATTTTCTTGTCTCCTCGATTCCCACGCATGCCACTTATCCTTCCAGCCTTATAAATAGGGCCACGGGTCCTCTTTTCACTCTCCCCCTTTTGCCTTCTCCCCTTCTTCTTCCTCCTTGCAACACTCCAGCACGCCCGAGCTCCGCCGCCGTCGACCTTCGTTCCCTGCTTCGACTCCGGCCGCTGCATCACCCTGAACGGATCAGAACATCGCGGCGCTCCTCCGCTGTTAATCAGTGTCAGTAAGCCTTTCACCTTTCCTTTTTAACGATCTGTCTTAGGGTTCCTTGTTCGTTGGTGTTCATCAGCGTTCCTCCTTTTCTTGCTTAGCTTACATAGTTTTGATCTGAAAAACGACATCAATCTTGTGCGGTAGCAGTTTTAGCACTAGGTTTTTAATATCAGAATATATCCTTATTGCAAATAGATCTCATTTGGACATCCCCACTTTTCGGCCACTGCCACCTTAGGTTTAGATTTTATCTCATTTTTCTGAACATCTACAGATCCAATCTTACCGCTTCAACCTGTGAAACATGTTTGTTCCAACACTTAGTAAAATTTGCTCTTGTCAGATCTTGAATATCAGTGCTATCCATGGCGGCTTACATAACCGGCTTATAATTACCCATATATCATTAGGCCCCATTTAAGCCGCCATTTTGAATATATACTACTGCTTTCTATTTCCGGCTTTAATGAATCAATTTGAACCGGCAAAATTTTTCTTTCCTTTAGGATTCTCCATTCGCAATGCCGCCGAAAACAGTCACTTCATGTAACTGGGTTCCCTCCATTGTCACTGAGAACACTTTGAAAGACTTTGTCAAAGTTGGGTACTTGCCAACCAAGAGTGTCATGCATTATCGTGCCCCTGATCCAGGCGAAGAAAGACCTCAGCCAAAAGATGATGAAGTCATTGTTTTTACTGATCACATGAATGGGGCTTCTCACCACCCGGTTCTAAATTTTTCTGACACATTCTGCACTTTTTTCAACTCCATCCTCAAGACATTGGACCCAATTCCGTGTCAAACATCTGCAACTTTCAAGTCTTCTGTGAAGTATACCTTCAAGAAGAGCCCAGTGTTGAACTCTTTAGGGAGTATTTTTACTTAAACCGCCAAAACGAGTTTACCAACGGATCAAGCTTGGAACTTGGCGGGATCTCAATTCAAAGGAGGAGAGATGCCATCTTCCCCTATGCCTACTTGCTGAGTCACCCCAAAGATTGGAATCAGACATGGTTTTATTGCAAAGACACTTCTCCGGCTGATGAGAATCCATTGCTGGGTTATCGTGCCCAACGCCTTGACACAAAACATCATCTTCCTGAAAAGCTTACCGTCGCTGAACGTAAAAAGCTTGCTCCCACTATTGCGAAGGTCAAAGCTCTGCTGGGAAACGGTTTAACTGGCATTGACTTGGTCCGGTGCTGGGTTGCCTGGCGGTTTATCCCTTTAAGCCGTCGACCCGGCTTAATGTGTACTTACACGGGTGGCCTAAAGGATCCTCTGCGCCACAGCTCCGTGCGTTTGACTGATGAAGCGATCATTGAAATGACAAAGACTCTTCTGAAAGAAGATCTAGAAGACTGCAGCAAAGTGGGTCTGAATCCTTTCTGCAAGCTTAACCCGCCACCAGATGTAAGTCTCTAACTTTCATTACTTTTTTCTCATCAGTCAAACATTCCATTAACCCAACTTTGATGATTTCTACAGGCTGAATCTGATTTTTGGAAGGCAAAATATGATCATGAAGCGGCAAAAAGGCCAAGGCTGTCAAGAAAGCCGCCAAGAAAACCACCAAGAGAACTAAGAAGAAATCAAGCGCTTCTGATATGTTTGAACTAAATGACAACTCTGAGTTAGAGGTAGCCCTTGACTCCCTTGGCTCCTTTTTCAATTATGTTATTGACACTGATTATTATCAGGATGACATGGGGGCCAACCAAGCCGTTGAAGAAGAGGTAATGATTATTTCCTCCGACTCAGAGCCTTTGCCAAGACAGAAATTTCGACGGGTAACCCGGAAAGTAAGGTTTTCACACCCCTTAGCTCATTTGGATCCTCACTTTCTTTTGAAGCAACAGCAGCACGAGAACCGGTGAAAGACTTGGAACAACGGAGGTGAAGAGTTATCCTCCGGCTTACCAAATACTCCAGCTCGTCGGAAACATCAGAACGAGGTCCTTCCAAACTTAAACTCTTTTTATCCACTTGCGTCTCTCATTCGCCAGCCGATTAATTCTTCCGGTTCAAATTATCAGGAACTTTCTCGCTCTTCCTCCGGCGATTCATCTCAAACCCAGCTGCCGGCTTTCAAAACTGCCCCTGGGTAATAATAATTACTTTGCATCTTCAACCTTCTTATACTCTTGTACCTATACTGACTTGTCATAAACCGTGCAGTGGACAAGCAAATCCCAGTAAGAAGGCAAAGGTGACTAAGCCAATTGAAGCTCTTGAAGTTGTTGAACCAGAGCAGCAAGTCTCTGCACCCGAAGCTTCTGAAAAACAGCAAGAACCGGCGATAGACGTTCCACCTGAAAACCCTGATCTCTCCATTGGTCATACCAACACCGACTCTTTGAACACTGAACCGTCAGGCTCACTTAAGCCGTCGGAGACTCATACTGATGATGTTCTGATCACTGGCTCCGGTTTTACAGAACCAGGAAATCCAACTATCTTGGCCAAATATTCCACCAAACAAGAAGTTATTGAAAGGAGGAAAGTGAGGTTTGATGTCTCCCATTATGCGCAATTGAGCAGCAGTGAAATATTATCTGGCTATCTCAACCAAGTGCACTCCAGCCGCGATCTTGAGATCGACATGGTGAAGCAGATGCATCAGAAATATGAGGTATGAATTCCTGCTTAAATAAGTTAGGTACATCCTGCCAGCCCCCAAGTCTACTAGGTATGATAAAATTGAATAGGCTGTAGACTTAGAATAACCGTAAACATCTGTAGTAGAATCCTTCCAAAGCCGGCTGTCATCTTTACAATTGAACCTGATGTTTAAACAATTATCCTTGCATCTGTAGCCCCCAAGGGCCAGTTTTAATTAGCATGAATGAGCCGGTCCTATTTACCATTGTTTATAAAAGAGAGCTTATCTGTGTAGCCCCCATGAGCCGGCTGTGATTGTTTACAGCACAACCGGGTCATTATAGTAAAAAGAGACACAAGCGATATGCATTAGCCCCCAAGTGCCAAGTACTCTTGCTTGCAAAGTGCTTGAGACTTTTACTGATATGAGTCGTTGGCAGGAAAATGTTTTGGCGGGCATTAGCCCCCAAATGCCAAATGTTGTTGCTTGCAAAAGAATTGGGACTTATACTCCTGTATCCTTGATTTGAATGTATTGACAATTCTATGCTTCATACAGGCCGCCACTGCTGAACTTGAATCACAATTGGCTGATGCAAAGACCTGGCTGGAGAATCAGGAGTCTGAAACCCAGAAAGCTGAATCCAAATTCCAGTTTAGCATAACCGAAATGGAAAAGCTGAAGACCAGTTTTGAGGCGGAGAAAAACACTTGGGCTGAAGAAAAGACCGCGTTAACGCAGCGAGCTGAAAAAGCGGAGGCGGCTCTTCAACAAGTGACCACTGAGCTCACCGGTTTAAAACACCATGTTTCCCAGATGGTTTCTGCTATCTTTGGTGAGTCGCCTCGGTAATCATCAAAGTTGAATTCTTTCCTTGAAAGTATAAACCGCCGTTAACCAATCTGTGATTTACTCAGGTCCCAGGAGCAGCAACCTTAACCAAGATATGCTTGTGAAGCTCAAGGCTGTTTACACCCTTGTCGAACAGCTATACACTGGAGCTCAGCGTGTACTGGCTACAATTTCTTCGACTAATGAAACACCTACTCTCTTGATAGATGTTTTGAAAAAACTTTCTATGCTACCTGCTAGGATAGATGAGATGAAGCGGTCGTCTGCAAGAGCCGGTGCTGTGACGGCTTTGAGCCGGGCCAAGGCATGGTTACGAGAGCTAGACCCGTCTGAGGTAGCTACTGGATATCCAAGCTTAAAAGAAGACGACACTTCATTTGATCAAAAGGACTTCGCTGCCTGTGTGAAAGAGATACGTCCTCTGGCCAGCTTGGTTGCCAATGAATCAGATCTGTCAAAATACCATCCAGCTTACAGCATGGAGAATCAAAAGATGCCGACACCGGCTTATAAAGTGATGGATCTAATCCCCCCAATTCGTAAGCAAACTTTTGGCCCTGAAGTTGAGCCGTCTGAACTTATAGATGATGAGGCTGAATTCCAAGCTTTGCGTGGCATTGATTGGTCATCACCCAACTTCCGGACGGTGGAGGACGAAGAACCGGAAAAGGATGATCCAGAAGCTTCAAGTCAGCACGACCAAGAAGAATGAACTGCTGGGTGGTTTATACTTGACATTTGTGAAAACACTTGATCTTGTTTGGCTCACGGAGTCATGTAATAGGGTAGTAAAACTCGAATCTGCCATGCCATCGTGCATGTTTCTGTTTTGCACAATATTGCTGATCCGCCAATTTGAGAAACTATCACTTTTGTTCTTATGATAGTATTGACTTATGCAGATCAGATTTGATAATTCTCCTCCACACAAACAAGTCACAAGTGCCCTGGCGGTTTACCACTGGGTGGGTCATCATACCTAATTAAAGCCACTGGGGACGAATAGTCCATAACCAGGGCCGGTCTGACCATAATGCTTGACATAATAAAATATCATACCTGTGGTGTATGCTTAGACTGCCGGCTTAGCAGCTGTATGCAGCTAGAGTTTTTTAGAGCTATAACTCTAAACATAAGATCATTATGCTCTGGCGAGTTAGAATCTGCCATCCTGACGGGTTGTAAAGACCCAAAAGATGGGTTGCAGAGACCCAAAAGATGCTTCAAATATGAGCCATAAGTAGGGCAGCTTGGCCCGATTTGTAAAAACCAGATGACAAAAGAGATCATATAAAGAAAAGAAATAAGAAATCAAAAAATTTCGAGGCTTTTGCAGGCCGCCAAGCCAAAGTTTTACTTCTTCGCTGAAACTAGCCTGATGGCCACTGGAAGGTACGTGCTTCCATGAGCCGGCACTCACAGTACCCAATCGACATTTGAACCCAGATAAGTTCAGGTCTTATGTAAAGATAGACTTATCAGGAGTACGCGGGGTCAGAGTAGCAGCATGCATCACAGGCTGATTTATCCAAGTTTCAAGGAAGGCGGCTTATGAAGCCTGGATCCGTCCTGACTATCTGCAAGCCGTGCTCTCGCATGACAAACCAGCGTTTTAACCTTAACAAGCTTAGGATCTTTGGTGGATACACCGTAAAAGACTGATTGTTAAGAGTTCGGTGGGTCAATCAGGATTACCTGATGGAGTTGAAGCAGCTGGTATACAGGTAGGATGACCCGGAAAGGTTATGTCCTCTTTGGTGAATACACCTATGTTTGAACAAGATAGCCCGGTCAAGAGGGTAGTAACGCTATGTTCTCTTTGGTGAATACACCTATGTTTGAACAAGAAGCCCCCAAGTGACATACTGACAAGTTGTGCTCATCAGGGACCTATGTTTGAGCTGTGCCATGCATCCAACTCTCTTTGATCCCCGTAATTTGGGCGTCAAGCCTCCTAAATGAACATGTAAGACAATGATAAAGACTCAACTTCGAGGAAGTGAAACGACAAAGGCCCTGAATTATCAGGGATGCCGGCTTTATTATACTGTTTATAATATATACATCATCAAACTATGTACATCATGAGAGCCGGTGGCTCAAGTATAGTAGGGCCGAAGATGGGCAATATTCCACGGCTGATGGGTCTCCTCCTCCGATTTGCGTGAGTCCTTGTGGTCTCGAACGTCGATAAGATAGTATGACCCATTGTTCAAATTCTTGCTGACCACAAAGGGTCCTTCCCAAGGTGGGGATAGCTTGTGCATGTCAGTCTGATCCTGGATAAGTCGGAGCACCAAGTCGCCTTCTTGAAAGGTTCTGGTTTTGACCCGGCGGCTGTGATAACGACGTAGGTCTTGCTGATAAATCGCCGAACGAGCCGCCGCGAGGTCTCGCTCCTCATCCATCAGGTCAAGTGCATTCTGACGTGCCTTTTCGTTATCCACTTCAACGTAAGCCACCACGCGGGGTGAATCGTGACGGATGTCACTAGGGAGAACCGCCTCTGCCCCATAAACCATGAAAAAAGGAGGTTTAACCCGTAGAACTGTTTGGGGTTGTATTGATACTCCATAACACCGAAGGCAGCTCCTCCACCCAACAACCCGGCGTCCGCTGCAAAGGAACCATAAGCCGGGGCTTGATGCCTCTAAAGATTTCTTGATTAGCTCTCTCAGCTTGACCATTGGACTAGGGGTGAGCCACTGATGATACATCAAGTCGAATATGCTCACGTTGACAAAATTCTTTCATAGCACCCTTGGACAGATTAGTGCCATTATCTGTTATAATGCTGTGGGGAAAACCAAAGCGAAAAATCACCTTTTTGATGAACTGAACTGCTGTTGCCGCGTCACACTTACTGATCGGCTCTGCTTCAACCCACTTAGTAAACCTGTCAACTGCCACCAAAAGGTGGGTCTTCTTATCTTTGGATCTCTTGAAAGGCCCAACCATATCAAGCCCCCAGGTCGCAAACGGCCAAGTAATAGGAATCATCCTCAACTCTTGAGCCGACACATGACCTCGTCGTGAAAACTTCTAACAACTGTCACATTTGCTGACCAAGTCCTCAGCATCAACATGAGCCGTCAACCAATAAAACCCATGACGAAAAGCCTTGGCTACGAGAGATTTAGCACTGGCATGATGACCACAATCTCCTTCATGAATCTCTCATAGAATCTCGCAGCCTTCTTCAGGAGAGATGCAACATTGAAACGCACCTGTGACACTGCAATGGTGCAACTCCCCATTGACAATCGTCATTGACTTAGACCGCCGGGTTACCTGTCTGGCCAAAATTTCATCCTCAGGCAACTCGCCCCGGGTCATGTAAGCCAAATATGGAACTGTCCAATCAGGAATGGCATGAAGAGCCGCCACCAATTGAGCCTCCGGGTCAGGAACAGCAAGATCCTCCTCCGTAGGCACTTTGACAGAAGGGTTAAGCAGAACATCCAGGAACGTGTTAGGTGGCACCGGTTTACGCTGAGACCCTAGCCGGCTTAAAGTGCCAGCCGCCTCGTTCTTCCTGCGATCAATATGCTCAACCTGGTAACCCTTGAAGTGACCCGCAATAGCATCAATCTCTCGACGATAAGCCGCCATGAGTGGATCCTTGGAATCCCATTTGCCAGAAACCTGCTAAGCTACCAGATCTGAATCGCCGAAGCACCTCACCCGGCTTAAGTTCATCTCCTTAGCCATCCGAAGACCATGGAGTAAGGCCTCATACTCAGCTGCGTTGTTAGTACAAGGGAACATTAACCGGAGAACATAAGAAAATTTATCACCTCACGGGGAAGCGAAGACAACTCCAGCCCCCGAGCCTTCCAACTGTCTGGATCCGTCAAAATGAATAGTCCAATATATGTTATCCGGCTTTTCCTCGGGCGTCTGCAACTCTATCCAATCATTGATAAAATCCACGAGTGCTTGTGACTTAATGGCCGTACGAGGCACATACTTCAAATCATGAGGGCCAAGCTCAATTGCCCACTTGGCAACCCGGCCTGTGGCTTCTCTGTTTTGGATGATGTCCCCTAAAGGAGCAGAGCTAACCACAGTAATGGGGTGAACCAAAAAATATTGCTTAAGCTTCCGGCTTGCCATGAAGACCCCATAAACAAGCTTCTGCCAGTGTGGATACCTCTGCTTGGACTCCATAAGTACCTCACTGACGTAGTAAACCGGCTGTTGAACCAGGTACTCCTTGCCTGCCTCTTTCCTTTCCACCACAATGGCCATGATGACAGCCTGGCTATTGGCGGCCACATATAACAACAAAGGCTCTTTATCAATAGGAGCAGCAAGAACCGGCGGCTCAGTCAGCTGCTTCTTAAGGGCCTCAAATGCTTCATTAGCTGCATCACTCCAGACAAAATCATCTGTCTTCTTCATCATCTGATACAGAGGAATAGCCTTTTCTCCTAGGCGGATTATAAACCGGCTCAAAGCCGCTATCCGACCCACCAAGCGCTGGACATCATTAACACACTTTGGCTTATCCAGGGAAGTGATGGCCTTGATTTTCTCCGGGTTAGCTTCGATACCTCGGTTTGAAACCAAAAAGCCCAAAAGCTTACCCGTCGGTACACTAAAAACACACTTGGCTGGGTTAAGCATCATCTTATAGACCTGGAGATTGTCAAACGTCTCCTTCAAATCATCAATCAGGGTCTCCTTCTTCCTGGATTTCACCACAATGTCATCTACATATGCATGAACATTACGCCCGATCTGATTGTGAAGGCAATTTTGCACACACCGCTAGTAAGTCGCCTGGGCGCTCTTGAGCCCGAAAGGCATAGACACATAGGAGAAGGCCCCAAACGGAGTAATAAAAGTTGTCTTCTCCTAGTCCTTAACTGCTATCTTGATCTAATTATAACCAGAATAAGCATCCAAAAAACTCAAATGCTCACAACCCGCCGTAGCATCAATGGTTTGATCAATACGAGGGAGAGAAAATGGATCAGCCGGACAAGCCTTGTTTAAATCTGTGTAATCCACACACATTCGCCAAGTGCCATTCTTCTTAAGCACCAACACCGGGTTAGCCAACCACTCAGGGTGAAAAACTTCGAAGATAAACCCGGCCGCCAAGAGCCGGGCCACTTCCTCACCAATGGCCTTCCGCCTCTCTTCATTAAAACGACGAAGGAATTGCTTGACCGGCTTAAACTTCAGATCAATATTAAGAGTGTGTTCAGCGAGTTCCCTCGATACACCCGGCATGTCTGAAGGCTTCCATGCAAAGATGTCCCGGTTCCCACGGATGAACTCGATGAGCGCGCTTTCCTATTTCGGATCCAGATTAGCACTGATGCTGAACTGCTTAGATGAGTCACCAGGAACAAAATTAACCATTTTAGTGTCATCTGCCGACTTAAAACTTAGCGAAGGCTCGTGCTCGGTAGTTGGCCTTTTCAAGGACGTCATGTCCGCTGGGTCAACATTATCCTTGTAAAATTTCAGCTCCTCCGTTGCGCAAACAGACTTAGCATAAGCAACATCGCCTTATTCACACTCCAAGGCCACCTTGAGACTCTCATGCACTGTGATGGTGCCCTTGTAACCGGGCATCTCAAGCTGCAAGTAAACATAACAAGGCCTCGCCATGAATTTAGCATAAGTCGGCCGCCCAAACAGAGCATGATAAGGGCTCTTGATTTTAACCACTTCGAAGGTCAGGTTCTCGGATCGGGAATCATACTCATCTCCAAAAGCAACCTCCAAAGATATCTTACCCACTGGATATGCTGACTTACCCGGTACCACACCATGAAAAACGGTGTTTGACGGCTTAAGATTTTTGTCAGTCAATCCCATGCGACGGAAGGTTTCATAATATAGTATATTAATGCTGTTGCCTCCATCCATGAGCACCTTAGTAAAATTATAGCCCCCAACCCGAGGCGCCACCACTAGGGCTAGGTGACACGGATTGTCAACCCGGGGTGGGTGATCCTCACGACTCCACACAATAGGTTGCTCCAACCACCGTAAGTAACGTGGCACCGCTGGCTCAACAACATTTATTGCCCTCTTATGAAGCTTCTGATCCCGCTTACACAAGCTAGTGGTGAAGACGTGGTACTATCCACTATTCAATTGCTTCGGGTTGCTCTGATAACCAGACTGTTGCTGCTGCTGATTCCCCTGATTACTCTGCTGGTTGTAGCCACCCTGATTGCTGTGGCCCTGAAACCCGGAATTTGAAACGCCACCTCCATGACCCAGACCTTGAGAGCTGGACCCTGAACCGCCGTTTGGGCCATGGTTGTGCTGAATGGACTCCCTAAAGTGTCTCATTATACTACAATCCTTCCACAGATGAGTAGCCGGCTTCTGATCCGTTCCGTGTTTTGGACATGGCTGGTTCATAATTGCTTCAAGTTCAAATTTTGTCCCTTGAGCCGGCCTCCCCTTACGACGCTGGTTATAAATCCGTGCATCGGTGTTAGCCACAAAATCATCAGCTTTGCACTTACCGTTGCCGCCCTGATTGGCCGGGTTGTACTGATGTCCCCTCATACCGCCACTCTTTTTCCCTTTCCCGATCTTTCATCCTCAGAGTCGGGGTCCTTGGAACTATCAGAGTCGGCATACTTGACAAGAGCCGCCATGAGCTCCCCCATGTCGTTGCAATGATGTTTAAGCCGCCCAAGTTTCTGCTTGAGTGGAAGCAAATGGCAATTTTTCTCCAACATTAAAACTGCTGAGCCGACGTTGATATTATCTGAAGAATGTATGATAGTCGAGACTTAGCGCACCCAGCTGGTCATTGACTCGCCCTTAGCTTGAACACAAGAGACCAGATCCACGATCGACATAGGCTGCTTGCACGTATCTTTGAAGTTCTAGATAAACCGGGCCTTCAGCTCTGCCCATGATCCAATGGAGTTGGGCGGCAGCCCCTTCAACCAGGTACGAGCCGTCCCTTCCAGCATCATGGTGAAATACTTAGCGTATGCAGCCTGACTAACATCCAGCATCTCCATAGCCATCTCATAACTCTCCACCCAAGCCTCAGGGGGCTGATCTGCTGTGTAATTAGGCACCTTACGAGGGCCTTTGAAGTCTTTGGGCAGACGCTCGTTTCGCAGAGCCACTGTTAAACACGGCACACCCAAGGCTCTAGAAGTTACACCTGCCTCAATTGAAACCGTCGGGTAAGCCGGTGCGTGCTGATGAGCCGCTAGCTGAGCCGCCAGCTCGGCCTCCCGGCGCGCTCTGCCCTGGTCCACCAAATCCTGTGCATTGGCACCATTACGCACCGGGTCATGTCCATGAGCTTGGTTACGACGCTGCTCAGTACTCGAGACTGCTAGCGAGTCAATGTGCCTATTGTAGATCCGGCTTGGACGAGGGGTCGAATGAATCCGGTCACGACTATAGGAATAAGCCTGCTGGTGCACCAAAGCTGTTTGAAGAAGCTCCCTGGCCCTTCGGGTTTCAACCGCCGTTGGAGTCTCGCCCTCGACTGGCAGAACCGCCAATCGCGTAGCTGCAGCGATAATATTGTCTAAAGGGGTGGAGTAATGACCCAGCGGCGTCACCACGTGCTGAGGCGGGGTGTTGTTCTTATGCGGAGATCCTGTCACGCGCGGCTGAGCCGACGTTCCACCCCCTCGTGCTTCAGCCGTCTGGTTTATCACCGGCGGGTTACTGGCCCCTGCTCTAGGTGTGTTGAAGAGGTTCCTCAACTCATAAACTAAGGGCAGGTGACTCCGGTATTTTCTCCTCAAAGCTTCATTTGACGCGTTCTGATCCACCGTGAGCCGGTATGAATCTTCTTGAATCCGCTGTGCTTGGGCGTTTAAGACGGCCCGCTCCGCGGCCATCCTAGCATTTTCCGCTGCCAGCTCTATCTTGGCATGCGCTATCTCATCACACAGCTTAGCCACTTCCGCCTTATGCTACTCCTGGTTGTCTGGGGTTACATCCACCTCCATCAGAGTTGCCAGAGCGTCCAACAGATCTGTCAAAACTTGGGCCGATGGGCGCGCTGAACCGCCAGCACCCGTTGCCGTCACCACCGCTGTACTGGAAGTCATGGCCGCGGCGGCTATCGAACCGAGAACCGGCTGGGTGCCAGCCATGAAGATCGCCACCCTATTCGGCGGCTCATGGGGGTCCGGAATACTGTCTCCATCGGAACAACCCCCAAGCTGCCCGTCTTGTAGTTGATACATTGAATTGGTCTCGCCCGTGGACGACTCACCATCAGAGTAGATGGCCGTCTCACCGCCAGACACAGAGCCTTCCAATTCAGCCCCGTGAATCCATCCAACAAAGGCACGCTTCACAGCGGGCTGCACCCAGGCAGGTCGTGCACGCTGAGCCGTCTTGATGATGTCGGTGCAGATGTCCGGCTCAGGGCCCGGTTCGCCGATCTTGCCGATGAAGACGTGGATTCCGCCAAAGGGGACCCGGTACCCGTACTCAATTGAGCCGGCGTCGGGGCTCCAGCCTGCATCGTCGATGTAGAGCTTGCCCCGATGACTCTTGGTCATCCGGCCCACATCGTATCCCTTGATCCCTTAAAAGCTGCCCTTCAAGAACTCAAAACCACCGTGCGCTGTCCGCGTGGGCGCCAACTGTCGTGGAATTGTCACTGCAGATGTCCTAGAGGAAGGACTTAGTTGTGGAGCCATGGCGACGAGGTTAGCTTAAAGGGGTTAAAGTGGGACAAAGGACACGAGGAGTTTATACTGGTTCGGCCCCTTGCGGTGAAGGTAAAAGCCTAATCCAGTTTGAGGTGGTATTGCTAGGGTTTCGATTACCAGGGAGCGAATACGCTTGGCCTGGCTTTCGATCTGTTGTTTCTTGCCCTAAGCCGCTGTCGGGTCATCCCCTTATATACATGGGTTGACGCCCTGCGGCTTACAGAGTCCCGGCCGGCTCATACAAACTTGTCCGGCCTGGTGACTTATCTCACATGCCTTCCAATACAAGTTACATATACATGGCGGTTTACATTTACGGGCCATAAGCCGCCTTTGGGGTTTCGGCCCTTTAGCAAGCCTACTTCACGAACCGCCATCTTCACTCACGGGCTTTATTTTAGATGAACCACCATTGAGATAACCCGGCCCCTCCTGGGCGGGTTATATCCAATAGTCATATCCCCAACAAATAAGTCAGTAGCTCGCTCCATTGTTCTGGAGAACAGAGTTTTAGTCATCTTGCCCATGAGGCATGGTTCGCAAGCATCAAATGATTCATAATCAAGTGATTCCAAAAGTCCATCTAGATGGAGTTTCTTCATGCGCTTTACACCAATATGACACAAACGGCAGTGCCACAAATATGTTGCACTATCATTATCAACTTTGCATCTTTTGGCATCAACATTTTGAATATGTGTATCACCACAATCGAGATTCAACAAAAATAGACCACTCTTCAAGGGTTCATGACCATAAACAATATTACTCATATAAATAGAACAACCATTATTCTTTGATTTAAATGAATAACCGTCTCGAATTAAACAAGATCTAGATATAATGTTCATGCTCAACGCTGGCACCAAATAACAATTATTCAGGTCTAAAACTAATACCGAAGGTAGATGTAGAGGTAGCGTGCCGACAACGATCACATTGACCTTGGAACCATTCCCGACACGCATCGTCACCTCGTCCTTAGCCAATCTTCGTTTAATCCATAGTCTCTGTTTCCAGTTACGAATATGAGCAACCGAACCGGTATCAAATACCCAGGCACTACTATGAGCATTAGTAAGGTACACATCAATAACATGTATATCAAATATACCTTTGTTCACTTTGCCATCCTTCTTATCCGCCAAATACTTGGGGCAGTTCTGCTTCCAGTGACCAATCCCTTTGCAGTAGAAGCACTCAATTTCAGGCTTAGGTCCAGAATTGGGCTTCTTCCCGGGAGTGGCAACTTGCTTGCCATTCTTCTTGAAGTTCCCCTTCTTTCCTTTGCCCTTTTTCTTGAAACTAGTGGTCTTGTTAACCATCAACACTTGATGCTCCTTCTTGATTTCTACCTTCGCAGCTTTGAGCATTGCGAAGAGCTCGGGAATAGTCTTCTCCATCCCTTGCATATTATAGTTCATCACAAAGCCTTTACAGCTTGGTGGTAGTGATTGAAGAACTCTGTCAATAACACTATCATCTGGAAGATTAACTCCCGGCTGAGTCAAGTGGTTATGATACCCAGACATTCTGAGTATGTGTTCACTGACAGAACTGTTCTCCTCCATCTTGCAGCTAACTAGTTGGAGACTTCATATCTCTCAACTCGGGAATTTGCTTGAAATATTAACTTCAATTCCTGCAACATCTCATGTGCTCCATGACGTTCAAAACATCTTTGAAGTCCCGGTTCTAAGCCGTAGAGCATGGCACACTGAACTATCGAGTAGTCATCAGCTCGAGCTTGCCAGACGTTCATAAGATCAGCATCTGCTCCTGCAGCAGGCCTTTCACCTAGCGGTGCATCAAGGACATAATTCTTCTGTGCAACAATGAGGATAATCCTCAAGTTATAGACCCAATCCGTGTAGTTGCTGTCATCATCTTTCAACTTAGCTTTCTCTAGGAACACATTAAAATTCAAGGGAACGGTAGCACGGGCCATTGATCTACAACATAGATATGCAAAAACTATCAGGACTAAGTTCATGATAAATTAAAGTTCAATTAATCATATTACTTCAGAACTCGCACTTACATAGACATCCCTTGAGTCATCTAAATGATCACGTGATCCAAATCAACTAAACCATGTCCGATCATCACGTGAGATGGAGTAGTTTTCAATGGTGAACATCTCTATGTTGATCATATCTACTATATGATTGACGTTCGACCTTTCGGTCTCCAGTGTTCCAAGGCCATGTCTGTACATGCTAGGCTCGTCAAGTTTAACCCGAGTATTCCGCATGTGCAAAACTGTCTTGCATCCGCTGTATGTGAACGTAGAGCTTATCACACCCGATCATCACGTGGTGTCTCGGCACGACGAACTATCGCAACGGTGCATACTCAAGGAGAACACTTGTACCTTGAAATTTTAGTAAGGGATCATCTTATAATGCTACCACCGTACTAAGCAAAATAAGATGCATAAAAGATAAACATCACATGCAATCAAAATATGTGACATGATATGGCCATCATCATTTTGTGCTTTTGATCTCCATCTCTGATGTCTACTACGCAACCTTCTCCTTGTAGACGTTGTTGGGCCTCCAAGTGCAGAGGTTTGTAGGACCGTAGCAAATTTCCCTCAAGTGGATGACCTAAGGTTTATCAATCCATGGGAGGCATAGGATGAAGATGGTCTCTCTCAAGCAAGCCTGCAACCAAATAACAAAGAGTCTCTTGTGTCACCAACACACCCAATACAATGGTAAATTGTATAGGTGCACTAGTTCGGCGAAGAGATGGTGATACAAGTGCAGTATGGATGATAGATATGAGTATTTGTAATCTGAAAATATAAAAACAGCAAGGTAGCAAGTGGTAAAAGTGAGCGTAAACGGTATTGCAATGCTAGGAAACAAGGCCTAGGGTTCATACTTTCACTAGTGCAAGTTCTGTCATCAATAATAACATAATTGGATCATATAACTATCCCTCAACATGCAACAAAGAGTCACTCCAAAGTCACTAATAGCGGAGAACAAACGAAGAGATTATTGTAGGGTACGAAACCACCTCAAAGTTATCCTTTCTGATCAATCTATTCAAGAGTCCATAGTAAAATAACACGAAGCTATTCTTGCCGTTCGATCTATCATAGAGTTCGTACTAGAATAACACCTTAAGACACAAATCAACCAAAACCCTAATGTCACCTAGATACTCCATTGTCACCTCAAGTATCCGTGGGTATGATTATACGATATGCATCGCACAATCTCAGATTCATCTATTCAACCAACACAAAGTACTTCAAAGAGTGCCCCAAAGTTTCTACCGGAGAGTCAAGACAAACACGTGTGCCAACCCCTATGCATAAGGTCACAAGGTCACTGAACCCGCAAGTTGATCACCAAAACATACATCAAGTAGATCACGTGAATATTCCATTGTCACCACAGATAAGCACATGCAAGACAAACATCAAGTGTTCTCAAATCCTTAAAGACTCAATCTGATAAGATAACTTGAAAGGGAAAACTCAATCCATTACAAGAGAGTAGAGGGGGAGAAACATCATAAGATCCAACTATAATAGCAAAGCTTGCGATACATCAAGACCGTGCCAAATCAAGAACACGAGAGAGAGAGAGAGAGAGAGAGAGAGAGAGAGAGAGAGAGATCAAACACATAGCTACTCGTACATACCCTCAGCCCCGAGGGTGAACTACTCCCTCCTTGTCATGGAGAGTGCCGGGATGATGAAGATGGCCACCGGTGAGGGATCCCCCCTCCGGCAGGGTGCCGGAACAGGGTCCCGATTGGTTTTTGGTGGCTACAGAGGCTTGCGGCGGCGGAACTCCCGATCTATTATGCTCCTCGATGTTTTTAGGGTATATAGACATATATAGGCGAAAGAAGTCGGTCACGGGAGCCACGAGGGGCCCACGAGGGTGGGGGGCATGCCCAGGGGGTAGGGCGCGCCTCCCTGCCTCGTGGCTTCCTCGAAGCTTCCCTGACGTCTACTCCAAGTCTCCTGGATTGCTTCCGTTCGAAAAGTAACTCTCCCAAAGGTTTCATTCTGTTTGGACTCCGTTTGATATTCCTTTTCTTTGAAACACTGAAATAGGCAAGAAAACAGCAATTTGGGCTGGGCCTCCGGTTAATAGGTTAGTCCCAAAAATAATATAAAAGTGTTTAGTAAAGCCCATAAACATCCAAAACAGATAATATAATAGCATGAATACTTCATAAATTATAGATACGCTGAAGACGTATCAGCATCCCCAAGCTTAATTCCTGCTCGTCCTCGAGTAGGTAAATGATAAAAGAAATAATTTATGAAGTGTGAATGCTAGCAGGTGCACAAGTTTGATCAATGATAATTTCAATCACCTTTTCTAGCATCATTATATGTCATAACAGTAGCTCATAACATAAAGCTTCTCATGATCAAGTAACAAGCTATTCACATGTTAAAGTATAGATCATAAACTTTCTTGAAAACAAACAAACAGTTCTCAGTCATCAAACAATTGCAATTCATCTTATTTTAAGGAAGGGTCTATGTAAGAGCTTTGATTTAGAAAATCCCACATACTCAACTATCATATAGTCTTCCATGATTGCTACCACTCAAAGCATATTTTTAGAACAAATAGCATCCATCGAACACAGAGAAAGATAGGGGCTTAATGTTTCGCCTCCCAACTTATTTATCATATAGATAATTGTCAACAATAATAATTCATGATCAAATATATTTGAATGGCCATATATGCTTAGATCTTTCTCCACCACATGATGCTTGCCAACTAAAAAGTAGGTTGGAATGAGAAGGAATACTACTGACTCTTGCATAAAAGTAAAAGATAGGCCCTTCGCAGAGGGAAGCAGGGATTTGCAGAGGTGCCAGAGCTCGAAGCTAAAACAGAGATGAAAATAATTTTGAGAGGTATGCTTTCATTGTCAACATAATGACCAAGAGTTCCCAATATCTTCCATACTAGATACATTATAGATAGTTCCCAAACAGAAAGGTAAAGATTTTACTCCCCCTCCACCAACAATCACTCTCCACGGCTTGTCCGAAATAACGGGTGCCGTCCAACTATCAACAATCCCGGGGGAGTTTGTTTAAATTATTTGTGAATTTGTTTTTGCTTTTGATCATAGGACTGGGCATCCCAGTTACCAGCCATTTTCTCGTGAATGATGAGCGGAGTCCACTCATCGTGAGAATAACCCACCTAGCATGGAAGATATTGACAGCCCCTAGTCGCTACATGAGCGATTCGGGCATACAAAACAGATTATTATTTGAAGGTTTAGAGTTTGGCACATGCAAATTTACTTGGAACGGCAGGTAAATACCGCATATAGGTAGATATGGTGGACACTCATGGAATAAACTTAGTTCAAGGAATTTGGATGCACAAGCAGTATTCCTGCTTAGTACAGATATCTTGGCTAGCAAAGGATTCTAAATAGCAAGCACCACATGTTAGAGGATCCATAACAATATAACTTATACAAATATACCCAAGCATAACTCATTAAGTTGTCTTCCTTGTCCAGCTTCAACTACTTTGCTCAGGATTGAAAATAATTAATGGGGCTCACAGTCATAGAAGATGTCCAAGATAGTATATTTATATGTGAAATCTCTCTTCCTTCAATATTCTTTCATGAATTGTTCAAGTGACTAATACAATGTTTGATAACCTTCAAAAAATTTACCACCTCTACTTCTTATATCTGAAGTCATTACTCCCCATGGGATAAGCATATGAAACATATATAATTTCAGATTTATGATATTCAAATCATTCAACCATTTACTCATAGGACATAAGTGAACCACATGAGTAAATGACAAACTACTCCAAAAAGATATAAGTGAAGATCAATGACTAGTTAAATAATTATGTAGCTATGTGAAGACTCTCTCTCATTTAAGAATTTAAGATCTTGGGATATTATTCAAACAACCAGCAAAACACAATAAAACGACATTTCAAGGATAGCACTCATCATGTGAAGAAGCAAAAACTTAGGCTCAACCGATACTAACCGATAATTGTTGAAGAAGAAAGGTGGGATGCCTACCGGGGCATCCCCAAGCTTAGATGCTTGAGACTTCTTGAAATATTATCTTGGGGTGCCTTGGGCATCCCCAAGCTTGAGCTTTTGTGTCTCCTTAATTCCTCTCATATCACGGTTTCCTAAATCTTGAAAGCTTCATCCACACCAAACTCAACAAGAACTCGTGAGATAAGTTAGTATAAACCAATGCAAAAACCTTATCATTTTCTACTGTAACAAATCACTAAAATTATTATTCAACATTGCATACTAAATGCCTCTGGATATTTAATACTCCTATCCTCAAATAGAATCATTAAACAAGCAAACATATGCAAACATAACAACAATCTGCCAAAACAGTACAGTTTGTAAAGAATGCAAGAGTATCAATACTTCCCTAACTCCAAACATTCTGAAATTCTACCACACTGTAGAAAATTTATCAGAGCTCAATATGCAAAAAGTTTCAACATTTTATCATATTCTGGCTTTTCTAGGGAATTTTTGCAACAGCGATAAACTTTCTGTTTTGAAACAGCAACATGTATACTTGCAAAATAAGCATGGTAAAAGCTATCCTTGACATTTTTATTGAAACTAGAGATGCAAAACATTATTCTAAATAACAGCAAGCAAATACTAACAAAATAAAATGACGCTCCAAGAAAAACACATATCATGTGGTGAATAAAAATATAGCTCCAAGTAAAGTTACCGATGAACGAAGACGAAAGAGGGGATGCCATCTGGGGCATCCCCAAGCTTAGGCTCTTGGTTGTACTTGAATATTACGTTGGGGTGCCTTGGGAATACCCAAGCTTAGGCTCTTGCCACTCCTTATTCCATCATCGAATCTTTACCCAAAACTTGAAAACTTCACAACACAAAACTTAACAGAAAACTCGTAAGCTCCATTAGTATAAGAAAATAAATCACCACTTAGGTACTGTTGTGAAATCATTCTAAATTCATATTGGTGTAATATCTACTGTATTCCAACTTCTCTATGGTTCATACCCTCCGATACTACTCACAGATTCATCAAAATAAGCAAACAACACAATGAATCAAACACATACTTCTGGAACTCCAAAAATTCTGAGAAATTAGGAAGTCCTAAGCAATTTGTTTATTAATCTTCTGAAAAAAGAATCAACTGAAAAGCACGTTCCTGTGATTTATGAGAACTAATTTCGTGCACGCAAAAGTTTCTGTTTTTCAGCAAGATCAAATTAACTATCACCGCAAGCTATCCTAAAGGTCTTACTTGGCACTTTATTGAAACAAAAGCTACAAAACATGATTACTACAGTAGCTTAATAATGTGAACAAAAAAAGTAGGGGTAAATATTGGATTGTCTCCCAACAAGCGCTTTTCTTTAATGCCTTTTTAGCTAGGCATGATGATGACAATGATGCTCACATAAAAGATAAGAATTGAAACATAACGGGAGCATCATGAAGCATATGACTAGAACATTTAAGTCTAACCCACTTCCTATGCATAGGGATTTTGTGAGCAAACAACTTATGGGAACAATAATCAACTAGCATAGGAAGGCAAAACAAGCATAACTTCAAAACTTTAAGCACATAGAGAGGAAACTTGATATTATTGCAATTCCTACAAGCATATATTCCTCCCTCATAATAATTTTCAGTACCATCATGAATGAATTCAACAATATAACCAGCACCTAAAGCATTCTTTTCATGATCTACAAGCATAGAAAATTTACTACTCTCCACATAAGCAAAATTCTTCTCATTCGGAATAGTGGGAGTATCATAAGAAACTCGAATACTATAAATTGTTTCCATATTAAAAGAGTAATGTTCAGAAAAAGGGTAATCATAATCATGACAAGTTTTATAAATACAATCATCACTACTCTTTATAGCATAAGTGTCATCACAATATGGGTTTCACCTCTAGCCTACCCCAACTTGTTTGGGACTAAAGGCTTTGTTGTTGTTGTTGTTGTTGTTGTTGAAGTGTCATCACAATAATCATCATAAATAGGATGCATGCTATCATCATAATAAATTTGCTCATCAAAACTTGGGAGGCTAAAAATATCATCCTCATTAAACATAGCATCCCCAAGCTTGGGACAAACATTAATTGCAGCAAATATATTCTCAAACATGCCATTCTCATCATTAATAGTATGGATAGCACCAATAGTATAGCAATTATCATCATCACAATGAGTAATAGGAGCAACAACATTTGGGAGGGATACCTTTATACCTTTGCTTCTCCGTCTTTTCTTTTTCTTCTTCACATCATGTGTGGGTTTAACCCTCTCTTTTGAGCTCTTTATTAATGAGATTGGTTGAATAGAAAGCTCCTCCTCGTTCCCTGATTCATCATAAGAAATAATAGGAGGATATTGGGAAGTCTCTTCCCTTTCATTAGTATTCTCTTCATCTTCTATTTGTTTTCTTTTCTTTATGTAATTGGCAATATAAGGATTTTCAATGCAATTCACCGTACAATACATAAAAATTTCTTCTAGATCAAAATCAAGAAATCTATCAAGATTAAATTTTGGAATACCCTCAGTTATACGTTTCATTTCTTCATACCCCAAAAGAAGACTAAGCTCTTTATGATGCTCAAGGGTAATCAAGTTATCACAATTTTTGGACATGATTTGATCATGAAACAAATAGCATTGGAGCTTTAGATGACCATGTTCATTGCAAAGTTCACAAGGATGGCTATAAATATTAAATCTTTCAGCACAAACATCTAGCCTTTCTTGCAACCATTTAGTTTCCAAATACTTATGCCTCTTGCAAAATCTATCTTCCCTATTTGGTGTGTCCTTGCAAGCTCTATGTATTCCACAAAAGTCGACATGCTTATAAGAGACATTTTCATCATGACTAGTGCAATCATCATTAGTACTATGGATATTCAAAGAGTTCCTACTAACAACATTGCAATCATGCTCATAATTCAAATATTTAGTGCCAAACATTCTAATGCATTCTTCCTCTAGCAATTGAGCACAATTATCGGAATCCTTATTTTCACGGAAGACATTAAAAAGATGAAGCATATGAGGCACCCTTAACTCCATTTTTTGTAGTTTTCTTTTATAAACTAAACTAGTGATAAAAGAAGAAACAAAAAGATTCGATTGCAAGATCTAAAGATATACCTTCAAGAACTCACCTCCCCGGCAACGGTGCCAGAAAAGAGCTTGATGTCTACTACGCAACCTTCTCCTTGTAGACGTTGTTGGGCCTCCAAGTGCAGAGGTTTGTAGGACAGTAGCAAATTTCCCTCAAGTGGATGACCTAAGGTTTATCAATCCGTGGGAGGCATAGGATGAACATGGTCTCTCTCAAGCAAGCCTGCAACCAAATAACAAAGAGTCTCTTGTGTCCCCAACACACCCAATACAATGGTAAATTGTATAGGTGCACTAGTTCGGCGAAGAGATGGTGATACAAGTGCAGTATGGATGATAGATATGAGTATTTGTAATCTGAAAATATAAAAACAGCAAGGTAGCAAGTGGTAAAAGTGAGCGTAAACGGTATTGCAATGCTAGGAAACAAGGCCTAGGGTTCATACTTTCACTAGTGTAAGTTCTCTCATCAATAATAACATAATTGGATCATATAACTATCCCTCAACATGCAACAAAGAGTCACTCCAAAGTCACTAATAGCGGAGAACAAATGAAGACATTATTGTAGGGTACGAAACCACCTCAAAGTTATCCTTTCTGATCAATCTATTCAAGAGTCCATAGTAAAATAACACGAAGCTATTCTTGTCGTTCGATCTATCATAGAGTTCGTACTAGAATAACACCTTAAGACACAAATCAACCAAAACCCTAATGTCACCTAGATACTCCAATGTCACCTCAAGTATCCGTGGGTATGATTATACGATATGCATCACACAATCTCAGATTCATCTATTCAACCAACACAAAGTACTTCAAAGAGTGCCCCAAAGTTTCTACCGGAGAGTCAAGACGAAAACGTGTGCCAACCCCTATGCATAAGTTCACAAGGTCACTGAACCCGCAAGTTGATCACCAAAACATACATCAAGTAGATCACGTGAATATTCCATTGTCACCACAGATAAGCACATGCAAGACACACATAGCTACTGGTACATACCCTCAGCCCCGAGGGTGAACTACTCCCTCCTCGTCATGGAGAGTGCCGGGATGATGAAGATGGCCACCGGTGAGGGATCCCCCTCCGGCAGGGTGCCGGAATAGGGTCCCGATTGGTTTTTGGTGGCTACAGAGGCTTGCGGCGGCGGAACTCCCGACCTATTATGCTCCTCGATGTTTTTAGGGTATACGGACATATATAGGCGAAAGAAGTCGGTCAGGGGAGCCACGAGGGGCCCACAAGGGTGGGGGCGCGCCCAGGGGGGTAGGGCGTGCCTCCCTGCCTTGTGGCTTCCTCGAAGCTTCCGTGACGTCTACTCCAAGTCTCCTGGATTGCTTCCGTTCCAAAAGTAACTCTCCCGAAGGTTTCATTCTGTTTGGACTCCGTTTGATATTCCTTTTCTTCGAAACACTGAAATAGGCAAGAAAACAACAATTTGGGCTGGGCCTCCGGTTAATAGGTTAGTCCCAAAAATAATATAGAAGTGTTTAGTAAAGCCCATAAACATCCAAAACAGATAATATAATAGCATGAATACTTCATAAATTATAGATACGTTGGAGACGTATCAATCTCCAAAGCACCGTCATGATCTCCATCGTCACCGGCTTGACACCTTGATCTCCATCGTAGCGTCGTGGTCATCTCGCCAACTATTGCTTCTACAACTATCGCTAACGCATAGTGATAAAGTAAGCAATTACATGGCGTGTGCATCTCATACAATAAAGCGACAACCATAAGGCTCCTGCCAGTTGCCGATAACTTTTACAAAACATGATCATTTCATACAACAACGTATATCACATCATGTCTAGACCATATCACATCACAACATGCCCTGCAAAAAACAAGTTAGACGTCCTCTACTTTGTTGTTGCAAGTTTTACGTGGCTGCTATGGGCTTCTAGTAAGAACCGTTCTTACCTACGCATCAAAACCACAACGATGTTTTGTCAAGTTTGCTGTTTTAACCTTTAACAAGGACCGGCCGTAGTCAAATTCGATTCAACTAAAGTTGGAGAAACAAACACCCGCCAGCCACCTTTATGCAAAACTAGTTGCATGTCTGTCGGTGGAACCGGTCTCATGAACGTGGTCATGTAAGGTTGGTCCGGGCCGCTTCATCCAACAATACCGCCGAATCAAAATAAGACGTTGGTGGTAAGCAGTATGACTATCACCGCCCACAACTCTTTGTGTTCTACTCGTGCATATCATCTACGCATAAACCTGGCTCTGATACCACTGTTGGGGAACATAGCATGCAATTTCAAAAAAAATCCTATGTTCACGCAAGATCTATCTAGGAGATGCATATCAACGAGAGGGGGAGAGTGTGTCCATGTACCCTCGTAGACCAAAAGCGAAGCGTTAGCTTAACGCGGTTGATGTAGTCAAACGTCTTCTCGATTCAACCGATCAAGCACCAAACGTACGACACCTCTGAGTTCTGCACACGTTCAGCTCGATGACGTCCCTCGAACTCTTGATCCAGCAAAGTGTCGAGGGAGAGTTCCGTCAGCACGACGGCGTGGTGACGGTGATGGTGAAGTTATCGCGCAGGGCTTCGCCTAAGCACTACGACAATATGACCGGAGGAGTAAACGGTGGAGGGGGGCACCGCACACGGCTAAGAACAATTGATGTGCCTTAGAGGTGCCCTCCACCCCCGTATATAAAGGAGGGAGAGGGGAGGAGGCCGGCCTAGGGGCGCGCCAAGTGGGGGGAGTCCCACTTGGACTCTTAGTCAAATTCGCCCCCTTCCTTTTATCAGAGGGGGAAAGGGGGAAGGTGTGACGCCCCCGATTTGACCGTACACTAATCATGCACGCAAATGTGTACGACCAAGATCAGGGACTCACGGAAGATATCACAACACAACTCTAAAACATAAATAAGTCATACAAGCATCATAATACAAGCCAGGGGCCTCGAGGGCTCGAATACAAGTGCTCGATCATAGACGAGTCAGCGGAAGCATCAATATCTGAGTACAGACATAAGTTAAACAAGTTTTGCCTTAAGAAGGCTAGCACAAAAGTAGCAACGATCGAAAAGGCAAGGCCTCCTGCCTGGGACCTCCTAACTACTCCTGGTCGTCGTCAGCGGCCTGCACGTAGTAGTAGGCACCTCCAGTGCCGCGGGAGTCGTCGTCGACGGTGGCGTCTGGCTCCTGAACTCCAGCATCTGGTTGCGACAATCCGGTATAGAAAGGGGAAAAGAGGGAGAAAAGCAACCGTGAGTACTCATCCAAAGTACTCGCAAGCAAGGAGCTACACTACATATGCATGGGTATATGTGTAAAGAGGCATATCAGTGGACTGAACTGCAGAATGCCGGAATAAGAGGGGGATAGCTAGTCCTGTCGAAGACTACGCTTCTGGACATCTCCATCTTGCAGCATGTAGAAGAGAGTAGATTGAAGTCCTCCAAGTAGCATCGCATAGCATAATCCTACCCGGCGATCCCCTCCTCGTCACCCTGTTAGAGAGCGATCACCGGGTTGTATCTGGCACTTGGAAGGGTGTATTTTATTCAGTATCCAGTTCTAGTTGTCATAAGCTCAAGGTACAACTCCGGGTCGTCCTTTTACCGAGGGACACGGCTATTCGAATAGATAAACTTCCCTGCAGGGGTGCACCACATAACCCAACACGCTCGATCCCATTTGGCCGGACACACTTTTCTGGGTCATGCCCGGCCTCGTAAGATCAACACGTCGCAGCCCCACCTAAGCACAACAGAGAGGTCAGCACGCCGGTCTAAACCTATGCGCGCAGGGGTCTGGGCCCATCGCCCTATGCACACCTGCACGTTGCGTACGCGGCCGGAAGCAGACCTAGCCTAGTGGCGTTCCAGTCCAATCCGGCGCGCGCCACTCAGTCGCTGACGTCAAAAGAGCTTCGGCTGATACCACGACGCCGGGATACCCATAACTACTCCCGCGTAGATGGTTAGTGCGTATAGACCAAATGGCCAGACTCAGATCAAATACCAAGATCTCGTTAAGCGTGTTAAGTATCCGCAAACGCCGACCAGGGCCAGGCCCACCTCTCACCTAGGCGGTCTCAACCTGCCCTGTCGCTCCGCCACAAAGATCCACTTGCGGGTACTCCTACGAGCCGACCCGACTTTAATCATTACATGTGTCATGTATATAGTATATAAGTATATGCCCGTGTTCACCGCCCAGGTGATCACGGCCCGATAGTATAGCACAGCAGACGGACAAGAATGTAGGGCCACTGATGGAAATCTAGCATCCTAGACTAAGCATGTAGGATTGCAGGTAAAGGTAACAACAGTAGTAGCAAGGATAGGCTATGCATCAGAATAGGATATCGAAAGTAGTAACATGCTACACTACTCTAATGCAAGTAGTAGAGAGTAGAGTAGGCGATATCTGGTGATCAAGGGGGGGGCTTGCCTGATTGCTCTGGCAAGTAGGAGGGGTCGTCGACTCCGTAGTCAAACTGGGCAGCAGCAGTGTCGGTCTCGTAGTCTACCGGAGAGAAGAGGGGGAAGAAACAGTAAATACAATGCAAACATAAGCATGACGATGCGTGACATGACAGTGAGCGGTGCTAGGGGTGTCCTAACGCGACAGTAGGTGGTACCGGTGAAGGGGGGGAACATCCGGGAGGTATTCCCGATGTTTCGCGTTTTCGGACAAACGGACCGGAGGGGGAAAGTTGCTAGTTCGATAGGTTAGGGAGGTGTGGTGGACGAACGGACTACGTATTCGGATTCGTCTCGTCGTTCTGAGCAACTTTCATATAGAAAACATTTTCATCCGAGTTACGGTTTAAAAGATATGAATTTTCAAAGTTTATTTGAATTTCTGGAATTATTTATATTCAGAAAAATGAATTATGACGTCAGCATGAGGTAATGCTGACGTCAGCAGGTCAACTGGTCGGCTGACCAGTCAAACCAGACAGGTGGGTCCAGTGGGACCCACATGTCAGCCTCTGTTAGTCTAACATTTAGTTAAACTAAACTAACAGTATAATTAGAGGGATGGGCCCCACATGTCAGTGACTAATTAGTTAAACTAATTACTTTTAATTATAAAATCATTTTAATTATTTATTTTAAGGGGCGGGGCCCGCACGTCAGTGGCTGGGGCCGCCCAGTCAGCCCAGTTGACCAGGTCAACTGGTCAACAGGTGACCAGGGGGCCCACTGGCAGTGACCCAGGGGGTG